>NW_017726078.1:225515-241649 GCF_001865875.1 Lupinus angustifolius
GAAATTGTTAGGAGCATGAGCCATCCATCCCAGTATTAGATGCTTTTGAGTTCCAAATGAGAGTACAAAATTGATTTTTGCATCTCTTTTGCCTTCTCCTTTTCTCCTCTTGAATTCTAAACTAAAACTACAAAACTTACTTGAAATTAAAGCTCTAAACTAAGAAATGAAGAGAGAACTTCAGAGAGAGGTTTCTAGTGAGAGATTTCTTTGTTTCAAGTGTTTGATATTTTTTTTTGCTCGAATGAAATGGTCTCTTATTTTTAGGCCTCTCTGCTGTACCACTAAGCTGCTTGGTTGGCCCGCTAAGCAGCTGACCAAACCCTTCAGCATGGGTTTGGTCCGTTGACCAAGTAGCTTAGTCACCTCCTTGTGTTTGACTCATCAAAGCTAGTTGTGGGCTATGAAACCAGCTATTATGAGCTACTTCTGAAAAGCCTAAGATGGGCTACTTGAGGTGAGGTCATGGATGACATCATGGTTTGCTTGATGGTTAAGTTAAGTCTGGTGCACAGCGCTCAGCGCACCTGTTTCACCGCTAAGCTGCTTGTTCAACAGCTGACCGTGCTAACTGGGACGTGGCCTGGTGCTTGCTGATCTGGCCAGGAGTCTGGTTCTCCGCTCAACTGCTTGGTTGGACCGCTGAGCTGCTTGTTCAACAGCTTGAGCTTGTGCCAAGCTCGTGTCTCACTGTGTCAAGCTGAATTTCTGAACGTTCCAGGTCTAGTCTAGTGCTAGTCTGAGCGGCTAAGCAGTTATGCTCAGCTGCCTGGTTGAGCAGTTTGGTCCAGGTCAGGCTGGTGGCCAGGTCAAGCTGGCGTCCAGGTTAGCTCAGCGAGGCTTGTTCCGCGCTTACCTGCCTGGTTGAACATCTTGATTTTTTACTTCTTTTGCTTTGTTGACCATGATTCTTTCTTTCTTCTTTTCTTCATTCTAAATCCTATAAAATACATAAAAAAAAGAAATACACATATAAATATACAAGATTGTGATATTTTATACAAAAAGTATTATTTTAAGTTGGTTTTTCTCAATTATGCTTAAGATAAGTGCCATAAAAGTGTCTGAATTTTAGGTTTGTTTGGCACTTATCAGGTGTTTATAACGATGACGAGGAAGTCGAGAGTGTTTGTAGTGATTTGGATAGCTTAACATATGCTACTTCGTTATCATGTTTTCCTAACACTAATTCTAAGACTAGTCATGATTGTTGACATGTTAATCAATGATAATGATTTGTTTATTGGCATGCAATTTGAGTCTAAAGAAGGAACAATAAACATAATGAAATAATTTCATATTAATAATTAGTTTCACTATATTTTTGAAGAGTTAAGGCCAAATAGAAATGTTGGTCATTGTAAAAAAATAGTATAGGATGTTAATGATGAAATCATGCTTTTGTTAATGTAAAACAAAATATTTGAGAGATTAAGAAAAATAATAGATCACATAATTCTATAGCCACTATTGTGCCCAATTAAGGCACTAGCCAAGGAATTTGTAAGTCGTTTTGGCTATACAGTAATCTATAGAAAGTCTTAAACTGCAAAGGCCCGAATTTATGGTGATGGAGATGGTTCATAAAATGAGTTACCACATGGGATGAATGATTTCCAAAATTTTGAACCTGATACAATTGTTAGATAGTTAATCGATTATCTAGTTACGGTTACTCGTGTAATGTTCATCCATGGATAACCACAACATTACTCCACACAAAGACCTGAATTTAAATTATATGGCTAAAGAAACCAGACATACTTAATCCAAACAAACATACAATTGATTAAGTACACAATTTCTTAATACTCAAAATAACTCCAAACTTTTGAGGTAGTTTAGGAGATCTGAATGTCATATTTTGACACCACTATATCATGATGTATTCTCCCTCACCTTAGTTTGTCGAGTGAGTGATTCCCATTGAGTGTGAATGAGTAGGATGACCAACTTCAGAAGCTTCGGAAGCAAACACAAAACAAATTAGTGGGTTTGTGAATTAAGTTTTTGCATGTTAACCCTAAGGTAAAGACATTTTTTAACCTATCATGAACTCAATCACTTTCATCCATCCGATTCAAGATTACATATTCTTGAACCATCATTTATCATCGAAAGTCTTATTTAAGAAAACAACCCTTTTTAAACTAAGACGTTAACAAAGCTTGTACTTTTAACTTTATACAAATTAATACTTTCATTAACACTTTTTAAGATATAATCACCACATAAAGATATGTTTCTTAACCAAAATCTACACTTTAAATCAAGATCTATTAAGTTAAACTTACCACTTTAAAGTAAGCTAACTCAAGTATATTGAATAAAACTCTATGGTCATCTCAACACTTTTATGCTAATAGTAACCACAAGGGTCGATAGTGTTGATCGCCTAACCAAGAAAAACATTTTAAATCAAGATTTCTTAAGTTAAACTTATCACTTTAAAGTAAGTTTATCTTAACAATGTCCATACTATAACTAATCTACCATCCAAGACTTCATAACACTTCAAGTTTATAAAGTCAAGACTTTTATAAGTCATCTTTTATCCCAAATTATTACTTGAACTTGAAATTCAAAGGATATCATTTACTAATCAAACCCTTAACACATTATACTTTAAAACAACGCTTTTTCATAAAAACTCATCTTTTTTCTTAATATGGTTCTTTAGTGTTGATAACACATTCATTATGCATTACTGACAACACTACTTTACACTTTCAAAAACACTCAAACCATAAACATTTTGGATTTGAAACTAAAGTTTTCCTAAACACATATAGGCCACGGTTTTTAGACCTAATGTCAAGGAAAGTTTTGTTTTTTCAACTTATCATTAAACACATTAAAGGTTCCTTTGATGTACAAATCATCACCTTTAAACACATTCAAACACCATCATTAAATCTTCTAGCATTAAAACCGAAAATATAATATTCTAAACTTGTCCAATGCTATGGTTTTTTAAGCCAAAAACAAGTCGAAAAATCCAAACCTTATATGGTTTAAAAACTCTTTAAAGGTTCCTTTGATATACAAATCATCACCTTTAAACATATTCAAACTCTAACATTATATTTTCTAGCATTAAATAGAAAAATAAACTATTCTACACTTGTTCAAAGCTATAGTTTTTCAAGCAAAAAACAAGTGGGAAAATCCAAACTTTTCATGGTCTTATTTAAAGGTTACTTTGATATACAAATCATCACCTTTAACCATATTCAAATACGAACACTATATTTATAGCATTAAAAATGAAGAAAAAAATTATTCTACACTTGTTCAAGGCTATGGCTTTTATAGCCAAAAACAAGTGGAAAAATCCATGCTTTATATGGTTTAACAATAACAAAATACTTGTTTCCATACATTAAAATAAAACAGCCCCATCAACAACATAACAACAATGATAACCATATAGTATATGGAAGAGTTAAAACCATGTCCGAGTCTTGTTGGCTAAAACTCGGCCAAAGATTAAAAATCTCCCGATTTAGGGTTACGTTTAGAACGTCGAAACTTGGATTTTAGAGTGAAAAATATCTAGAAATGAGTTTTGGACAAACTTGGTATCTATTTTTACTCGAAATTATATTTTGAAGCCAATGGAGCATTCAGAATTCGATTCCGAGTTATGCAACTCAAAAATCACCTTTTGGGCCGTATTTACGGGGAATTTGGGCCCAGAAAAGGCCCGAAAATTTCCGTCTCAGAAAATGATGAAAATATACCATAAATTAGGAAATCACAACAAGAGACTAAAACTGAACTAAGGTTTTTCCTAAATCAATACCGATTAATTTCTAAAATTATTCGCTTGTCAATTAAATGATTAACAAAATGTGCATAGAAAATCACGGTGTTACAATCCTCCCCAACTTATAAGAGTTTCGTCCTCGAAAATTAAACATACCTGTTAAGAAAAAATATGGAGGTAGGACTCCTTCATGATGTTCTCGACTTCCCAAGTCGCATCTTCTCCATTTGTTTGTCTCCAAATAACTTTAACTGAGCCAATCTTCTTGTCTCACAACAATTTCACATTTTGATCAACAATTCTAGAGGGTATAATTTCAAAAGTGAGAATATCCTTTAGCTGGATTGAATCGAGTTCAATGATTTGCGACGGGTCACTAATGTATTTTATGAGTTGGGACACATGGAAGACATTATGTAGGTTTGATAATAAAGGGGACAAGGCTATTTGGCAAGCTACTGGTCCGACTTTCTTAAGGATTTGGTAAGGTCCTACGAACTTAGGGGTAAGCTTACGGGCTTTAAGCACCCTACCAATGTCAGTTGTTGGAACCACCCTCATGAAGACATGACCTCCTTTTTCAAAACTGAGAGGGTTCCTCCTTTTGTCATAGTAGCTCTTCTTCCTGCTCTGAGCTTCCTTCATGTTTTCTCTTATTATTCTTATCTTTTCCGTCGTCTGCTAAACCACATCAGGTCCTAGTATTAGATTCTCTCCTGCTTCAAACCAATATAATGGTGTTCTGCACTTTCTGCCATAAACAGCTTCTTACGGCGCCATGCCGATACTTGAATGAAAGTTGTTGTTGTAGGTTAACTCTATTAGATGCAGATAGTCCGCCCAACTTCTAGAGTGTTCCAACACACATGATCTATGTAGGTCTTCCAATGACTGAATAGTCTGTTCAGATTGGCCATCAGTTTGCGGGTGGTAAGCTGTACTCATACTCAACTTGGTACCTAAAGTTATGTGCAGGCCCTTCCAAAACTTCGAAGTGAAACGTGGATATCTATCTGAGATGATATTTGTAGGAATCCCATGCAATTGGACAATTTATTTGATGTACAAATCTTTCAGTCTCTCCAAAGAGTACTTTATGTTGATCGGTAGGAAGTGAGTCATCTTCGTCAAACGATCCACTATAACCCAAATAGTGTCGTACCCTTTCCGAGTCCATGGAAAACCACTTACGAAATCCATTTCAATGTTATCCCATTTCCAAACACGGATATCCAAGGGTTGAAGTTCTCTACCGGGTCGCTTCTGCTCAATCTTTGCTTTTTGGCAAACTAAGCAACGTAAGACATACTCTGCCACTTCTCTCTTCATACCCGACCACCAGAACATTTTCTTCAAGTCTTGCTAAATCTTGGTGGCTCCATGATGAATACTCAGTTTACTCTTGTGCGCCTCGTTCATAATTTTCATTCTCAAATCTGGGTCACTTGGCATACAAATTCGATTCTTGCATCTTAGTACTCCATCAACTCCTTCTTCAAATTACAGGGCTCTTCCTTCAACCAACAAGGTTCCCTTCTCTTGTAGTTCAGGATCATTACTTTGCAAACATTTAAGTTGTTCCACAAATTCATTGGTTACTGTAAGCATACCTAAAGTTAAGCTCTTAGGTCTTACTTGAACAGCGAGGCTCAAATTCCTGAAATCCTCTATCAGTTCCATGTCTCTGACCATCATGGTTGACAAGTGTAGAAACTTCCTACTCAAGGCATGAACAACCACGTTAGCTTTCAAAACATGGTATTGAAGGTCAAAGCCGTAGTCCTTGAGGAATTCCATCTGTCGCATTTGCCTCATGTTCAGTTCTTTCTGGTCGAAGAAATACTTCAAGCTTTTATGATCATTGAAGACTTCAAATCTCACCCTATTGAGATGATGCCTCCAGATCTTGAGAGCAAAAACGATCATAGCCAACTCCAAGTCGTGCATCGGATAATTCTACTCATGTGGTTTTAATTGTCTTGAAGCATAAGCCACCACATTTTTCTGTTCCATCAACACACAACCCAGGCCTTGCTTCGACGTGTTAGAGTACACGTTGTAGTTCTCATTCAAGTCTGGAAAAATCAATAAAGGCAATATAGTCTATCTCTTCTTCAGCTCTTGAAGATTTTGTTCACACTTTTCCGTCCACACGAAGGCTTTGTCTTTCCTTGTTAGTGTAGTCATTGGCAAAGCCAACTTCGAAAATCCTTCAATGAACTTCTAATAGTATCCTGCTAAATCGAGGAAACTTCTGATCTCTGTCACTAACCTCGGGGAATTCCATTCCATCACCATTTCGACTTTAGTAGGCTCCACAACAATTCATTTGCTTCATATCACATGCTCAATAAAATTCACTAATTCCAACCAAAATTTGCACTTCAAAAGTTTGGCATAGAGTTGGTTGTCATTCAAAATCTGCAACACTACTCTCATATGTTTCGCATGTTCATCTTGATTCTTCGATAAAATTAGGATATCATCAATAAACACGACTAAAAATGTGTCGAGGTATTGGTGAAAATCCTATTCATGTAATCCATACACACTACAGGATCATTGGTTACACCAAATGGCGTCATGAGTATTCGTAATGGCCATAACGTGTCCGAAAATCAAAGAAACTAAACTCAACCCATAAACATTTTGGATTTTAAATATAGAAAATAAACTTTTCCTAAACACATTAAACGTTCCTTTGATGTATAAATCAACACCTTTAAACACATTCAAACACCATCGTTAAATCTTCTAGCATTAAAACCGAAAATATACTATTCTAAACTTGTCCAATGGTATGGTTTTTCAAGCCAAAAACAAGTGGAAAAATCCAAAATTTACATGGTTTAAAAACTCTTTAAAGGTTCCTTTGATGTAGAAATTATCACCTTTAAACACATTCAAACACTAACATTATATTTCTAGCGTTAAATAGAAAAATAAACTATTCAAGCCAAAAATAAGTGGAAAAATCCAAACTTTTCATGGTCTAACACTCTTTAAAGGTTACTTTGATATACAAATCATCACCTTTCATCATTTTCAAATACCAAAATTACATTTCTAGCATAAAATACGAAAAACAGCTATTCTACACTTGTTCAAGGCTATGGGTTTTCCTGCCAAAAACAAGTGGAAAAATCCATGCTTTATATGGTATAACAATAACAAAATACTTGACTCCAAACATTAAAATAAAATAGTCACGTCAATAATATAACAACAGTGATAACTATCTACTAATATATGTGGAAAGGATTGAGAAAACAATGAGAGATTACCTTCAAATCTCTTTCAAATGCCTAATATATAAGTGAGAAAATGAGTTCTAAAAATGTTCTCCCTCAAGGCCAAGGGTTGCCTTTTATAGAAAGAAGAAATCAAATTTAAGGTGAATTTGGGCCCGGAAGAGGCCTGAAAATTTTCCAACTCAAACAATTATGAAACTTCACCATAAATTAGGAAATCACAATACAATACTAAAACTCAACCAAGGTTTATCCTAAATCAATACGGATTAATTTCTAAAATCAACCGTTTGTCAATTAAATAATTAATAAAAGATGCACATAAAATCATGGTGTTGTATTCACAAGTGCGCATTTTTGACGAACTAATGCATGCTCACATCAAAGAAGACAAAGGAAAATTGTTTTTAGGGAATAGCACTTTGTTGGATATCAAACCGTAATTTTGCTTTCTTTTATAATTTATAATTTATCTAATAATAATAGGAGTGACAACGGGTACCAAGACCAGTGGGTACCCGCAAATAATACCTGTAGTGGGTCAGGTCTGAGTCCATATTTTTGGGAGAAATCAAAGGGGCATCTCCAAAATCTTGGTGTTGTAAGGGTTGATGAGGATTGATTTTAGGGATTTTGCAAAAAAGTTGTACTTTTGCTTCTTCCACAAGCAATCTTGACTCATGAAGAGTGATGTGACTAATACGATAAAACATTGTGATTAAAACCATTCCCGAGTCTAGTCGGCTAAAACTCCGCCAGAGATTAAAAATCTCTCGATTTAGGGTTATGTTTAGAACATTGAAACTTGGATTTTGGAGTAAAAAATACATAGATATGCGTTATGGACAAAGTTGGTGTCTATTTTGACTCGAAATTATATTTTGAAGCCAATGGCACAACGATAATTCGATTCCGAGTTACGAAACTCAAAAATCACATTTTGGACCGTATTTAAGGTAAATTTGGGTCCGGAAGAGGCCCGACAACTTTCCGTCTAAGAACATTATGAAAAATCACCATAAATTAAGAAACACAAATACAAGACTAATCTCAACTAAGGTTTATCCAAAATAAATACCAATTAATTTCTAAAATTAACCGCTTGTCAACTAAATAATTAATAAAACGCACACAGAAAATCACGGTGTTATATTGACAAGTACGCATTTTTTACGAACTAATGCATGCTCACAGCAAAGAAGACAAAGGACAAAGTTTTTTAGAGAATAGGATTTTGTCGGAAATCAAACGATAATTTTTCTTTCTTTTATAATTTATAATTTATCTAATAATAATAGGGATGGCAATGGGTACCCGGACCAGTGGGTACCCGTAGATAATACCTGTAGCAGGTCGGGTCTGGGTCCATATTTTTGGGCGGAATCAAAGGGGGTCTCCAAAATCTAGGTGTTTTAAGGGTTGATGATGAGTGATTTTAGGGATTTTGCAAAAACGTTGTACTTTTGCTTTTTCCATAAGCAATCTTGACTCATAAAGAGTGATGTGACGAATACGATGAAACATTGTGATTACAACCATTCCCGAGTCTTGTCGGCTAAAACTCCACCGGAGATTAAAAATCTCTTGATTTAGGGTTATGTTTAGAACATCGAAACTTGGATTTTGGAGTGAAAAATACCTAGATATGAGTTATGGACAAACTTGGTGTCTATTTTGACTCGAAATTATATTTTGAAGCCAATGGCACAATCAGAATAGATTCCAAGTTATGTAACTCAAAAATCACCTTTTGGGTCGTATTTAAGGTGAATTTGGGTTTGGAAGTGGTCACAAAATTTTCCGTCTGAAACAATTATGAAACTTCACCATAAATTAGGAAATCATAATGCAAGACTAAAACTCAACTAAGGTTTATCCTAAATCATTACTGATTAATTTCTAAAACTAACTGTTTGTTAATTAAATAATTAATAAAAACGCACACAGAAAATCACAGTGTTATATTGACAAGTGAGCATTTTTGACGAACTAATGCATGCTCACAGCAAAGAAGACAAAGGACAGAGTTTTTTAGAGAATAGCACTTTGTTGGATATCAAACCGTAATTTTTCTTTCTTTTAAAATTTATAATTTATCTAATAATAATAGGGATGGAAATGGGTACCCGGGCCAGTGGGTACCCGCAGATAATACATATATCAGGTTGGGTTTGGCTCCATATTTTTGGGGGGAATCAAAGGGGGTCTCCAAAATCTTGGTGTTGTTAGGGTTGATGATGAGTGATTTTAGGGATTTTGCAAAAAAAGTTGTGCTTTTGCTTCTTCCGCAAGCAGTCTTGACTCATGGAGAGTTATGTGACTAATACGATGAAACATTATGATTAAAACCATTCCCGAGTCTTGTCGGCTAAAACTCCGCCGGAGATTAAAAATCTCTCGATTTAGGGTTATGTTTAGAACATCAAAACTTGGATTTTGGAGTGAAAATACCTAGATATGAGTTATGGACATCTAGGTGTCTATTTTGACTCGGAAGAATATTTTGAAGCCAATGGGGCAATCAGAAATAGGTTCCAAGTTACGGAACTCAAAAAACACCTTTTGGAACGTATTTAAGGTGAATTTGGGCCCGGAAGAGGCCTGAAAATTTTCCATCTCAGAAAATTATTAAACTTCACCATAAATTAGAAAATCACAATACAAGACTAAAATTCAAACAAGGTTTATCCTAAATCAATGCCGATTAATTTCTAAAATTAACAGTTTGTCAATTAAATAATTAATAAAACATGCACATAAAATCATGGTGTTGTATTCACAAATGCGCATTTTTGACGAACTAATGCATGCTCACATCAAAGAAGACAAAGGAAAATTGTTTTTAGGGAATAGCACTTTGTTGGATATCAAACCGTAATTTTGCTTTCTTTTATAATTTATAATTTATCTAATAATAATAGGAATGACAACGGGTACCCGGACTAGTGGGTACCTGCAAATAATACCTGTAGTAGGTCAGGTCTGAGTCCATATTTTTGGGTGGAATCAAAGGGGGATCTCCAAAATCTTGGTGTTGTAAGGGTTGATGATGACTGATTTTAGGGATTTTGCAAAAAAGTTGTACTTTTGCTTCTTCCACAAGCAATCTTGACTCATGAAGAGTGATGTGACTAATACGATAAAACATTGTGATTAAAACCATTCCCGAGTCTAGTCGGCTAAAACTCCGCCAGAGATTAAAAATCTCTCGATTTAGGGTTATGTTTAGAACATTGAAACTTGGATTTTGGAGTGTAAAATACATAGATATGCGTTATGGACAAAGTTGGTGTCTATTTTGACTCGAAATTATATTTTGAAGGCAATGGCACAACGAGAATTCGATTCCGAGTTACGAAACTCAAAAATCACATTTTGGACCGTATTTAAGGTGAATTTGGGTCCGGAAGAGGCCCGAAAACTTTCCTTCTCAGAACATTACGAAAAATCACCATAAATTAAGAAACACAAATACAAGACTAATCTCAACTAAGGTTTATCCAAAATAAATACCAATTAATTTCTAAAATTAACCGCTTGTCAAATAAATAATTAATAAAACGCACACAGAAAATCACGGTGTTATAATGACAAGTACACATTTTTTACGAACTAATGCATGCTCACAGCAAAGAAGACAAAGGATAAAGTTTTTTAGAGAATACCATTTTGTTGGAAATCAAAAAATAATTTTTCTTTCTTTTATAATTTATAATTTATAATTTATCTAATAATAATAGGGATGGCAATGGGTACCCGGACCCGTGGGTACCTGGAGATAATACTTGTAGCAGGTCGGGTCTGGGTCCATATTTTTGGGGGGTATCAAAGGGGGTCTCCAAAATCTAGGTGTTTTAAGGGTTGATGATGAGTGATTTTAGGGATTTTGCAAAAACGTTGTACTTTTGCATTTTCCATAAGCAATCTTGACTCATAAAGAGTGATGTGACGAATACGATGAAACGTTGTGATTACAAACATTCCCGAGTCTTGTTGGCTAAAACTCCACAGGAGATTAAAAATCTCTTGATTTAGGGTTATGTTTAGAACATCGAAACTTGGATTTTGGAGTGAAAAATACCTAGATATGAGTTATGGACAAACTTGGTGTCTATTTTGACTCGAAATTATATTTTGAAGCCAATGGCGCAATCAGAATAGATTCCAAGTTATGTAACTCAAAAATCACCTTTTGGGCCGTATTTAAGGTGAATTTGGGTCTGGAAGAGGCCCGAAAATTTTCCTTCTCAAACAATTATGAAACTTTACCATAAATTAGGAAATCATAATACAAGACTAAAACTCAACTAAGGTTTATCCTAAATGATTACTGATTAATTTCTAAAATTAACTGTTTGTCACTTAAATAATTAATAAAAACGCACACAGAAAATCACAGTGTTATATTGACAAGTGAGCATTTTTTGACGAACTAATGCATGCTCACAGCAAAGAAGACAAAGGACAAAGTTTTTTAGAGAATAGAACTTTGTTGGATATCAAACCGTAATTTTCTTTCTTTTATAATTTATAATTTATCTAATAATAATAGGGATGGCAATGGGTACCCGAGCCAGTGGGTACCCGCAGATAATACATGTAGCAGGTCGGGTTTGGCTCCATATTTTTGGGGGGAATCAAAGGGGGTCTCCAAAATCTTGGTGTTGTTAGGGTTGATGATGAGTGATTTTAGGGATTTTGCAAAAAAGTTGTTCTTTTGCTTCTTCCGCAAGCAGTCTTGACTCATGGGGAGTGATGTGACTAATACGATGAAACATTATGATTAAAACCATTCCCGAGTCTTGTCGGCTAAAACTCTGCCGGAGATTAAAAATCTCTCGATTTAGGGTTATGTTTAGAACATCGAAACTTGGATTTTGGAGTGAAAAATACCTAGATATGAGTTATGGACAACTAGGTGTCTATTTTGACTCGAAAGAATATTTTGAAGCCAATGGGGCAATCAGAAATAGATTCCAAGTTACGGAACTCAAAAAACACCTTTTGGACCGTATTTAAGGTATATTTGGGCCCGGAAGAGGCCCGAAAAGTTTCCATCATAGAAAATTATGAAACTTCACCATAAATAAGAAATTTACATTACAAAACTAAAACTCAAACAAGGTTTATCCTAAATCAATATCGATTAATTTCTAAAATTAACCGCTTGTCAATTAAAAAATTAATAAAACATGCAGAGAATATCACAGTATTATATTGACAAGTGCGCCTTTTTGACAAACTAATGCATGCTCACAGGAAGGAAGACAAAGGACAAAGTTTTTTAGAGAATAGCATTTTGTAGGAAATCAAACCATATTTTTTCTTTCTTTTATAATTTATAATTCATCTAATAATAATAGGGATGGCAATGGGTACCGGACTAGTGGGTACACGCAGATAATACCTGTAGAAGGTCGGGTCTAGGTCCATATTTTTGGGTGGAATCAAAGGGGATCTCCAAAATCTAGGTGTTGTAAGGTTTGATGATGAGTGATTTTAGGGATTTTGCAAAAACGTTGTAATTTTGCTTCTTCCATAAACAATCTTGACTCATAAAGAGTGATGTGACGAATACGATGAAACGTTGTGATTAAAACAATTCCCGAATCTTTTCGGGTAAAACTCTGCCAGAGATTAAAAATCTCTCGATTTAGGGTTATGTTTAGAACATCGAAACTTGGATTTTGGAGTGAAAAATGCCTAGATATGAGTTATGGACAAACAATGTGTCTATTTTGTCTCGAAATTATATTTTGAAGCCAATGGCGCATTCAGAAATAGATTCCAAGTTACGGAACTCAAAAAACACCTTTTGGATCGTATTTTAGGTGAATTTGGGCCCAGAAGAGGCCCGAAAAGTTTCTATCTCAGAAAATTATGAAACTTCACCATAAATTAGGAAATCAGAATACAAGACTAAAACTCAACCAAGGTTTATCCTATATCAATATCGATTATTTTCTAAAATTAACCGATTGTCAAGTAAATAATTAATAAAACGTGCACGGAATATCACGATGTTATATTGACAAGTGCGCATTTTTGACGAACTACTGCAAGCTCACAGCAAAGAAGACAAAGGACAAAGTTTTTTAGAGAATAGCACTTTGTTGGATATCAAACCGTAATTTTTCTTTCTTTTATAATTTGTAATTTATCTAATAATAATAGGGATGGCAATGGGTACCGGACCAGTGGGTACCCGCAGATAATACTTGTAGCAGGTCGGGTCTGGGTCCATATTTTTGGGGGGGATCAAAGGGGGTCTCCAAATTCTAGGTGTTGTAAGGGTTGATGATGAGTGATTTTAGGGATTTTGCAAAAATGTTGTACTTTTGCTTCTTCCATAAGCAATCTTGACTCATAGATAGTGATGTGACGAATACGATGAAATGTTGTGATTAAAGCCATTCCCGAGTCTTGTCGGCTAAAACTCCGCCGGAGATTAAAAATCTCTTGATTTAGGGTTACGTTTAGAACATCGAAACTTGGATTTTAGAGTGAAAAATACCTAGATGAGTTATGGACAAACTTAGTGTCTATTTTGACTCGAAATTATATTTTGAAGCCAATGGAGCAATCAGAAATAGATTCCAAGTTATGAAACTCAAAAATCACCTTTTGGGCCGTATTTAAGGTGAATTTGGGTTTGGAAGAGGCCCGAAAATTTTCCGTCTCAAACAATTATGAAACTTCACCATAAATTAGGAAATCATAATACAAGACTAAAACTCAACTAAGGTTTATCCTAAATCAATACTGATTAATTTCTAAAATTAATTGTTTGTCAGTTAAATAATTAATAAAAACGCACTCAGAAAATCACGGTGTTATATTGACAAGTGCGCATTTTTGATGAACTAATGCATGCTCACAGCAAAGAAGACAAAAGACAAATTTTTTTTAGGGAATATCACTTTGTTGGATATCAAACCGTAAATTTTATTTCTTTTATAATTTATCTAATAATAATAGGGATGGCAATGGGTACCCGGACCTATGGGTACCCGCAGATAATACCTGTAACGGGTCTGGTCTGGCTCCATAGTTTTGGGCTTGCGAGTAATTGAGACCCGAAATTTTTACACAATTATTTAATTTTCATTGATTTATTAATGACAATATTTATTTTTTTAATTAAATATAATTTATATTATTTTTCTTAATTTTACTAATTATAATAATATATTGGGGAATTTTCAGAAATAAAAAGATTAAGTTATTATAATGCAATTATTTATATTTACCTAATTTATTATATTGTGATTATTTATATTAAATATATCGATGAAAAATCAAAGGCGAATTAGGCATAAAAGAAAAGGACGAGACTAAAACAATACCATAATTTTGGAAATCATTTAGGAATGACACATGTGTTGTGACATTTGATAATATCTATCACATAGTAATCTCTATTAGGGTTATGGATGATAATTTAACAGAAAGACTATTTTGACACTTTTATGATAGTTGGAGGACGTTAATCACACAAAAATTAGGGTAGACTAAAATCGCACAGTTGATAAAGATGAATAACCAAAATTGCATTTTAGCCTTAAAATAACATACACATAAGGTAATTATTGAAAATTTTAATTATAATATAAAATAATATAACATTGACTAAAATATTCCTAATAATGAATATTGAAATTTTCAATTTAATTTTCATCTTGGAGAGAATTGGATTTTTTATACTACCAAAGGGTATCCCTCACCTTTTTTGATTAAGAAATTAATCCAATTCAGGGTTCGTGTTTGTCCATTCTAACAAATGTTGTTCCCAGACACATTGTTGGTAGAGAGAATTAGATTGAATAATTAATAATATCACACTGTAAGATGAAAAGAGGAAACATAAAAAATTAATTAACACTTCTTGATTTTCTAAAGTGACAAATAGCACAAAAAAAATTAAAAATAATAATAACACTGAAGTAATAATTGGAATGGATTTTTGTTGTCACAATAAAGAACGGTACAAAATAACCTTTGAACATATCATTTTAGTTGTTACAAATATAGAGTAGTACAAAATAACTTCTTAACTCCACCAGACTAAATGATGTTATGATAATAAACCTTTTTAATGATTTGATTAAACATGTGAAATAAGTTGTATCATCTCAAGGAATTAGAGAATAAGAAACTAAAATTATGCATGACAACAAGAATTTAAAAGTCTCAACATTAAAAGCTTAGACGAATCTCATCATAGACAAATTGAAGTAGACACAATAAAATGATTCCATAATATCAAAGTGAATCATGAACAAAATATCCAACTATCAACAAATAAAAAGCAATCTAGATACATAATCATCAGATATATCGATCATCATAACTATTTCATTAGAATTGATCCATGTTTCTTGAATGATGGGAAACAAATCTTCTACCTTTTTCGAGAAACAATTGTTGTGTGACATTTTTATAACAAAAAGTATACGCCTACGAGGAAATAAAATAACAAAGAGCTCAATATGTAGAATTATAAAGAGTATAAACATGATAGCATAAAACAAATACATAATGTTTTTTTTCTGAAAACATGTGAATCATGCATATGGCAGATGTAGTTCCTAATATATCCAATTAGTCAAAATCCCTCATTAGCTTAATAGCAAATGTAATATATGTAGATCTATATTTAATCTTTTCACTTCCAATTTAACTTCCATTACTTTCCCACTCAACTTTTATTACTTTTCTACTCAACTTCTTTACGGATGAAATTGAGAGTACAATCAATTTAGAGTGGTTAAATCAGTAAACAAAATTAGGAAAAAAGAGATATCACATAATAATAATAATAATAATAATAATAATAATAATAATAATAATAATAATGTATATATATATAAAGAGTGATCTGTATACACACATTTTAAGTTATGTTAGTTACACTCAATCTCAGTCATTCATTTTCTCAAATCAAACAGACCAAATGGGTAAAACTTAATTGTTATTTAAGATTTCTCTTTTTCTCCCTCTTCACTTATTGCACTCACTCATTTGGTCTGTTGGATCTAAGAAAATGAATGGTTGAGATTGAGTATAACTAGTGTAACTTAAATTTAATGTAAACAGATTCCTCCTCCATACATA
>NW_017726078.1:241749-252523 GCF_001865875.1 Lupinus angustifolius
TGATATAATGTAATTGACGATTGGAATTCAAGAATAAAAGTTAAGTAATAAATAAACTTTGCATCTGCATCAAATACTTAGGAGCGCATTCTTCCCTCCCATATAAAGTATCATTCAATTGCGGAATATATTAGTACTTAGTATATAATAGAAATATAGCTTTAATTTTAATTATTTTTTGAAATATGAATTTATGATAACATTTAGCAATATATAAAGATTGTATGTCATTAATCATTAATAGGTAGAAGTTAATTAAAATATATTTTTAAATGAAATAAAATACCATTAGTTGTGGGAATATAATAATATTAGTCCAGCTATTCAAAATAATTGTCATTTAGAAAGAAGAAAGGGAGCAAATTACATTATTATCATCTAAGTTTTAGTGAAATCATCACTCTTTTTTGTATCTATACAAAATATTCTTAATTTATACACATATATTACATTGATCATCCCGTGAAGTACGAGTATAGTCTGTTATACAAAAAATTGATAAACGTAATTAAGTTTTCCAAGAGATGCTGGTGTAATTTCTTCTTAATTAATTAATTATTTGTTATCTAAGATAAATTGTTCATTCCTAATTTTAGATATAGAATTTTATAACGAATTGTTAATGCATTTTGTAACGAACCAAAAATAATAAAACAATATTGTTTTTTATACTATTTGGAATTGGATTCAAGTATTTTATTGAAATTGTGTGAGATTCAAAAAGTTTTATTATTTCTTCTCTTTGACCATTGTCATTAGAAGATATAGTTGTCTCTACAATGAACGGTTCAGAAGTACTTAGAAATTCAAACTCAAAGTTAATCTTAATATACTTTGTTTTTTTCCTCAACACTTAACTTATTTGTTGCTAACATATAAGATTAGAACCAATAAATGACTAAATGAAACAAAAGTGCATGTATCATCATTTCTTTAAGACTTAATGGAGGTGATTAAAGATAGGATTCACAACATGAGATCATATAAAAAATAAGTATTTTATATAAAAACTAATAATGTTGTAAATATGTCGGAATTGTGTATTTTTATATTAAAATGTCATTACTAAAAACACCAAAACATTTGACCTTATTTTGTTATTCAAATACTTGTTTTTTTGGTAGGATTATTACATTTAGAAAATGTTCAAGTGGAAAGTGCAAAGTGTCAAGGATAGCACTAGCAATGCTTTGCCTCTGTTTTGATGAAGACAATGTTCTATTAAAGCTTGAAGATGGTTCAACAATTAACATGCCTAATGCTCATTTGGTCATATATAGACTAGGATATAAAATAGAGTCACTATTCTAAGAAGTCTGGGATGTGTGCCGTAGTAAGTAAGTATAGGTGAAGTGAATCTAGGTGCAAGTTTCTCAAGCCATCATAATTGTCATATCATATCCATGAGACATATAATCTAGTTAATTGTATCTTCATGCATTAATCATATATATTATATGTGCATATTAGGCATAATATAATTGCTAGAACATGTATAGAAGTTGTGCATAACATATGAGAATTTTACCTTTTCAACCATGTATGTTAATATGCTAGTTACTCGATTAACGTGGTGACTTAATCGATTAACTCAACTGTTTTTATGTTAAATCGGTATTTCTCTTACAACTGTTTTCTGTTTCATTTTGTTGTACTGATTAATCGATTAATGGGTAGTCTTAATCGATTAACAGGTCTGTTATTTGTTATAACTGATTTCTGTTTTAACCGTTTAACTGTTTGCAACGAATCCAACTGTCAAAACTGCTTAGTATAAATAGAAGCAATTTCCAGAAAATTGTAGCATTGCATTCCATTGTAAAGGACTGATTTTGGAGAGCATATTTCGTTTTGTATTCTATTTTTGCAAGAGAGTTGCATGTGTGAGAAGAGAGTTATCATGCTTAATTGATTTCTGGTTTTGCATATTGGTTTACACTTTCTTATGTTCATTCTTATCTTGCTCACATAATCATGCATTATTTGTAAAGATTGCTAGAGAGATACTTTGATTTCTGTTTTTGATTAACTCGCATATTCTTGATGGCTTGAGTGATTAGTGAGTGGGTTAGTCTTAAGGGCTTTTAATTGTAATATTTCAAGCATTATTGTGCTTATAATACCTTGTTGTAATACCTTGTTATAATATTTCAAGCATTATTGTTCTTATAATACCATAGAGATTGGGATTCTTCATTGAGACTAGGAGGTCTTGATTTGAGGATAAGAATCTTGGATGGGGCTATTTCGTGAGAAAGGTTTTCTCAGGTAGAGTCAAACCAAGGGTTTAGGTGTTCTAGATTTCAAGAAAGAAGCGTCCTATGTTCTTGTAATTGAATTGGTGTATGTAATCATACGTATATTCAATATTGTGAAGAAGAAAATCTCCAAAGATCAGAAGGGGAGACCTGGATGTAGTTTGCAGTGCACCGCAAACGAACCAGGATAAAACTCCATCTTTGCACGCTTTTCTCTCCCTAAATCTTCTTTACTTTTCTTGCTGTTTCAATTTGAATTTTTTGCTGATATTTTGCATAGTTATTAATTGTTATATGCTTTTTAATAGTGCTTAAAAATATGTGCTTAATCTTTGTTCAATTGATTGTAAATAACTGTGCAATCTACCTCTATGATCATTTTGTTCTGTGCATGTTTTAATCGATTAAGACTAGGTGTTAATCGATTAACTGAGCTGTTTCCAGAATTGGGTTTTGATGCAAGAAGTGGTGATCGATAACCGCTACACCTATTCAATCCTCCCCCCTTCTAGGTGTTCCTAGGTCACTGATACCTAATACAAGTGAGTAATGAACGGAAAAAGAACTTGTTGATTAGTACAACGAAAGTTGGATTTCAATTTTTCCATTAATATGTAAGAGATGTTACTTAAATACACAAAAGAGATGACTAATCTTGTAATCAAATACTATATACAAATTTAAAAATGATCATTTCTTCTAGCTAATGTATAATTAATTAAGAGTAAATTACATTGACTCCTTAAAGTTTAACTTAAAATTACACTCATCACTCAATTTCTTCTTTAAAAAATGACACACATCTCCTCTGCATAGGTAGTTAATGTACTATATATATATATGTAAATTAGAATATCCATGTAGGTGCAAGAAAAGAAAGATAATTTGTGTAATTTTAATAAAACCGAGATAATGTCACTGAAATTTACTCTAAAAATTGTTTCAAAATATCTTCGTTTTATAATTCCATATGATTACCAATTATTATTAAATAATGTCTTTATACAATGTAAATGATGAGATGTAGAATAAAATTTAAAGAATAAAAGAGGAAATTAAATATTTATTTTTGAATTTGAACAAAATTAATTATATTTCTTAATATGTGTTTCTTGCCAAAATTTAATTTAAAACCCGTATTGTAATCAAATATTAACCCATGCTAGTAATGTAACAATAATATTTATATAATAGTATAGTATACTAATTTTCTTATTAAAAACACTTTAACCACTTACTGTTTTAAAATTTTCAAGTCAATATTTCATTTTAATCACTTTGTGTCTTTAAAAGATTATTAATTATTGTTAAATAATGTCCTTATACGGAGTAAATGAAGAGATGTAATAAAATTAACAGAATAGAAAAGGAAATTAAAATTTTTAATTCTAAGAAAATTAATTATATTTCTTAATATGTGTTTCTTCTCTTTCTTGATATTTATTTTAAAACTGATGAAGTATATTGTATTCAAATATTAACCGATGGTTGTAATTTAACAATAATATTTATATAATAGTATACTTTACTAATTTTCTTATTAAGAAAAGACTATTACCACTTTTGTGCTTTAAAATTTTCAAGTCAATATTTCATTTCTAATTTTAAATTTGAGGAACCCATTCCATTTAAAAAAAAGTCATTGTTTGAAAGGTTATGAAACTAAAATGAGTTTGATCTAAATTTTGTGGATATTATATTAACTTCATTAAATGTCATTTTCCTTTGAATGAAATCATACTGTCATACTAATATTACATTTATTAGTAAAAACTTAACATAAAATAATATTGATGGTAATGTAATTTGTTAATAAATAATAAATAATAAATTAAATAATTATATGGGAAAGTAATTTTTATCCAAATTAAATATTTGCAACACTTTATCTAGTGAAATAATTATTTGGCTATCCAGAATATATTTGTTATATTTAGTGTACTTTATATTATAATTTTTATATCTTTACGATGATATATAGTTTAAGGTAAGAGATGTGGTTAATTAATTTGTTGGTGGTGATTAATTAGAATTATATGGTTTTTTGTAAAAATTAAATAATGTGAAGAGCAAAATAGGAAATGAAAATTACATCATGTTAGAGGTTACACTATGTTTTGCCTTTATATATAACTAGCATGTTGACAGGCATTGTCGTGCCTGCCAACCCGTTTTCCTATCATTTATAATGTGTAATTTGTATATCATAAATGTCAATATAATATTTTATGTTAAATATTTGTATTCTACAGTTGAATTTATTCGATTAAATTGAACATTCACATTCTACATTAACAAATTGATAGTTATAATGTAAAAAAGAAGAAATATTTAACCCATAAACATGAACATATATCGGGTAGAGAGGAACATTAGGTTATATATGGTTTTTCAGTAAAAATTAGAAAATAGTGAGGGCAAAATAGGGACAACCACAAATTACACCATGATTGGTGGTTATCACAAATTACACCATGATTGGTGGTTATTTTGGGTTTTCACTTTATAAGTAATAAAGATAAAGATATAATATATATATATATAAAGATATATATCCACCCAAACAATCCTTATGAATGACAGAATTTCTAACCAGATCTTAGAAAACGTCATAGTTTTCATTAATAGCCTCCTGACGAATTATTAACTTGGTAGCTTTTAAATTAGACACAATGTAGTTTTTAGTTGACTGATGATGATGATTTATTAATTGAGTATAATTATCTTAACCATTTATTACATCATGATTTAAATTAATGTATATTAAGGAAGATTTACATGACATGAGCTGCATCACAAAAATTATATGGTAGATTGCATGGGTACAATATCGTGTAGCTAAAACTAGTAAATATCTAAAATCACATATTTGGAATTAAAAACTATTTCTTTTTTAAAATCAAATGAATTTGAAAAATTTATTTTATTTATAATTATTTTTAAATTAAATAAATTTGAAAGTGTGATTAACTAACAAAGGATTATGATAAAAACACTTCCATTTTATGCTACATAATAATTTTTATTCTGAAAAAATTAAATACTCTACTATATTATGATTTTATTTTACATAATACTATTTTATTTCTTTTGACCAATTGAAAATCTTAACTGAAATCATAAGGACAGAAAAGGTATGCAAAGAAAATTGGGCTAGACTCTCAGTATTGGAAAATAGGGGGAAATATGATTTTATAATATTTTCAAAATTTTAATTTAAAAATAACTAGAAATTTGGATCTGTGCAGCATTTTAGCATCTCTATACATTGCCTCCCAAGACTGGAATAGAGACTATCTCTAATACCAGAGACTCTAGAACTATATATAAATCGTGACATGCTATATAAAAAATAATCTAATGGTCCATATTTTAATTATTTTATAATAAAAAATTGAGTGAAATTCATATACTCCAAGAACAAGTTTTTTAGACTTACTCTTCATCGTAACCATCAATTTTAGGGATATCTAATGGTTTAGATTTACTCACTAATTTAAACCATTGGATTTCTCTAGAATTGATAGTTAGAATTAGAAATAAGTTTAAAAAACTTACTTTTAGAGTAAGTGGATCCCCTCCCTAAAAAATTTAGTCCTCTTTCCCCTTATAGTCTAGTAGGGGAGTGTGAGTACTTGAGAGTAGCACACCCCAAGAGGTGAGATTATATGAACTCGTGCAATGCTTAGGCTAAATCTTCTTATAAATTCTCTAACCTCTTGGTCATAGAAACCATAGAAAATCCTCTCCTTGTGCTTGTTTATTTGAAGAAAAAACCTGAAATTTCTTAGAAACAAGAGAAAGATGGGTGCTGAAACTACTGCACATAGTCCAATACACATATTGTTCTTCCCCTTTATGGGTCATGGCCATATGATACCTATGGTTGACATGGCCAAGCTTTTTGCATCAAAAGGGGTGAAGACAACCATTCTCACCACACCCCTCAATGCACCTTTCATCTTCAAAACAATAGAAAAATCTAAAACCTATTCCAACATCAATATGCAAACCATCAAGTTCCATTCTATAGAAGCAGGTTTACCTAATGGGTGTGAAATTTTTGACTCAATCCCTTCACCAGAATTTATTCCACTCTTCTTTAAGGGCACTGAACTGTTGCAGGAGGGATTTGAGCAACAACTGAGTCTACAACGTCCAAATTCTATTGTTTCTGATACGTTCTTTACACGGACAAATGATTCTAGTGCGAAATTCAACATTCCAAGGATTGTGTTCTATGGGGTTAGTTTCTTCTCCATGTGTGCTACTGAATGCGTTAGACTCTACAAATCTTATGAGAATGTTTCTTCTGATTCATAATCATTTGTCATTCCTAGTCTTCCTGGTGAGATTAAAATGACAAGGACTTAGGTAGCAGATTACTTAAAAATTGGTGATTGGTTAGAAAGATTGACACAATTCAGGGAAGTAGAAGAGAAGAGCTATGGAGTTGTTTTCAACAGCTTCTATGAACTTGAGAAGGACTATGCTGATTATTATAGGAAGGTAATAGGAAGAAGAGCATGGCACATAGGCCCTTTGTCTCTTTGCAACATTGATAAGGAAAAAAAAAATATAGAGGAAAAGAAGCATCTATTGATGAGCATGAGTGGCAAAATTGGCTTGACACAAAGGAAGCTCAGTTGTTTATGTATCCTTTGGAAGTATTGTAATCTTCCCCGATTCTCATCTTAGAGAAATTGCATTAAGACTTGAGGCTTCAGGGCAACCGTTCATTTGGGTTGTGAAGAAAAGCAAAAAAGATGGAGAAGAATGGCTTCCTGGAGGATTTGAAAAAAGAATTGAAGGTAAGGGACTAATTATAAGAGGTTGGGCACCTCAGGTTTCGATTCTTGAACATGAAGCAATTGGAGCATTTATGACTCACTGTGGATGGAATTCAACTTTGGAAGGAGTTGTTGCTGGGGTACCCTTTATCACATGGCCTGTGTCTGCAGAACAATTTTACAATGAGAGATTAGTGGTTGATGTCCTTAAAACTGGAGTACCCGTTGGTGTTAAAAGGTGGTGTTTATTTGGGGATATGGATGATAGCATTAAATGGGATACAATAGAGAAAACTGTGAGAAATATATTGGGAAAGGACGAAGCAGCAGAGGAAATGAGGAAGAAAGCAAAGGAGCTGTCAAGATTGGCAAGAAAGACCGTGGAAGAAGGAGGATCTTCTGACTTAGATTTGGATGCCTTCATTGTTGAGTTTGATTCACTACGTGGATAATACAACCTACTAGAACAACATGCTTAATTTGATTCATATCTTATTGAAGTTGCAGTAGACAGTCATAAACATTTATTCAATAAAATAAGAAATGTAGTGTTATAGAAACTCACAAATGAATGAAAAATCTTGGTTGAATGATGAATCTTTATTTTGACTATATTACAAGTCTTTTTTCTTCTTTTTTTCCATTTTTATGTTGATTTTTTTTGTTTAAGGATAGTCATTATCACTATTACTCCAAAAGTGAATATCATTCTAAAGGTAAAATTATTTGTGACCTAACATGAGTTTAAATTTTAGAATTAATCTCACTTACGAGAATAAGATTTCATATATCTATCAAAATTAAACTCTATTATGCAGGAACGTCATATGTTTTGAACCACTATTTTTTAGTCAAATGTTATAATGGAAGATGATTTGAAAGAGTTTAAAGATAATTTGGAGATTTTGAACACCCATCCCATATCTAGTATTTTAGTTATTAGATTCACTAGTTTTAATTAGCGACCACACTAATAATAAAATATAATTATACACTTGCAACATTTGTATATAGAGGTGGTAAAGCAAGTTAAATTTTATAGTATGGGTAGCAATTTAGCACTTCACTAAAGTTTGAGGATAGACTAATAAAAATAATATTAGAGGAGCTAACTTGTGCTTATACTAAAATTAATATTTGACCCTGAATATAAGGGGGGAAATGATATTTGATGATTTCTACAGTATTTTATTAAAAATGATAGAGATTTGGACCTTTAAAAAATTTCATGTCAAATATTAGCATTTACATTCAGAACTGGAGAGTATCTCAACTCTTATTCTTAGTTTCTTAGCAACCATGCAAGAAAGAAAAGAAGGAATTGAAAGAGCAAAAAGAGAAGAAAATATTGAACTTTCATTATTGAAATTGTATCTAACAAAGGCAAAGTGTAGAGACTTTATACAATGGAAAAATTGGTAGTTGCTTGAAACTCAAGCTACCATTTAAAGTAAAACTAATCCTAACTACCATAACCGAAAACTATCTAATAATGAGTCATCTTCATCTTTAACATCCCCCTCAAGCTGGAGAGTGGATACCATTAACTCTCAGCTTGGATATAAGGTAGCAAACGTGAAAAGTCAGATCTGAAGCTTGGAAGAACCACCAAAGTGTTGAAAGAATGATTCTTTCTTTTCTTTAAGAACAATGCTCAAGTAGAATACCATCTTGGTTTCTTGGCATGATGAAACATGAGCAATTTTGCTCAAGAATAACAAGAGAAAAATGAGATAAAATATGAGCATTTTTGCCCAAGAATAGCAAGAGAAAATTGAGATGAAATATGAGCAACTTTGCTCAAGAATAACAAGAGAATAATATGGGCAATATTTGCCTCGAGAATATTGAGAAAAAATAAGAGAAATATTGGCAAAATTTGCTCAAAAATATCAAGAAGAATATAGAGAAATAGAGAATATAAAGATCGTAAAAGATTATGATAAAGACATAATCATATTGATGAGAAGAAAAAAAGAATATAATTTGGTGAAAGAGAATCATGACCATGCTTGAAGCTTGTTAAAGATTGGTCACCATTGGATCTTGAAAGCTTGTTGCATTGCATTTTTCTTTACCACACTAATAATAAAATATAATTATACACTTGCAACATTTGTATATAGAGGTGGTAAAGCAAGTTAAATTTTATAGTATGGGTAGCAATTTAGCACTTCACTAAAGTTTGAGGATAGACTAATAAAAATAATATTAGAGGAGCTAATTGTGCTTATACTAAAATTAATATTTGACCCTCAATATGAGGGGGAAATTAATATTTGACCCTCAAATATTAGCATTTACATTTAGAACTGGAGAGTATCTCAACTCTTATAAATCAGTAATGCAGTGAGAGTTGAATCATCTTGTTAAAAACTAAACAAAATTGTTAGAGACAATATTAGCCAAAAATTATTCTTTTAACAAAAAATATTTCAGAGTACTTATATTTAGATAACTGTTGTGAATGTTCTGTTCAGGTTCTCTTTATATTTAATTTATTTTAAAGAAAATCAGTTAGTAAAAGTTAAAGACTTAGCTTAGATAAAGTAAATTAATTTTTTGTAGGATGATGCCAAAGTATAACGAATCAACTTTCAGCCTAGCACACAATAGTTTTGGCGTTGAAGTGTTGATTATATACACAATTTAACCTTGTTTAATTTATTTAGAAAAAATGGAAACAAAATATTGGTGCCCAAATGAGTCTTGTAGTAACCTCCACATATCTGAAAATCCACACTGCTTCACAATCTAAGTTCCCTATTTTTAACATAAGATTTGATACTAAGCTTAGAATCTATCCATAAGTCATTCCACATACAAACCATCATTTTAAGACTTAGGTGCAGAAATATGTCTCACTGTTTTTTCAAAAGTCAATAATATGACATATAATAAGTTAGACCAAACTTATTCCTAACATAGTTGAACTTAAAGAATTTTACAAAGCATATTTAACTCAATATATAAAACTTTAGACCTCCTAAAAGACCTATTAAACATAATATATTGATCTATTTATTCTATTTTATATTAATATTTATATTAAAGTATAAAAATATATAAAAAATATGAAAATATAGTATAATTGTTAGTGTTGAATAAACCTATTTAAAAGTAGGTATAATAGCTTATTTTATAGCCTTATAGTATAATAGACTTTTAAATAGAATAACATATTAAATAAGACTTTTACAAAGATCATATTTAGACCTTATGTTTTTTTTTAGGAGATAAATAAGTCAAACTCAAATTGTTTTATACTATATTGACTTAGCATGTTTAAGGCAAAGCTTAGTCTATTATAACATATTTTCATCCAAAAACCATTCACCTACATTATGTTTCCCTTAATTAAACCTTTATCGTATGTTACGATTGTCACATAGTTTTCGTAAGATTTGCTAAAGAACACAAAAAATGTGTTGATCCACAAATGAGGATCTATATACAAATCGACTGTGTATCACTGGTTTGTGAAGAAGATCTTGCTCCTGACCTTGGCACGGTTTTGATGAAGACACCAACATCACCAAAAAGAAGAAAAGGAAGATGACTTATGAAGACAAATGAAGCTAAAGCTTCAAGACATTAGATTAAGCCTTTGTAAGTACTTCTATCCTAAACTCTTAAGTATATATAAGTATAATTGCTCAAACTATTTTGTAGAAAATGTGAGACACTTTTAAAAGACTTAAAACATTTTTCAAAAATAGTGTGTAA
>NW_017726078.1:252623-254543 GCF_001865875.1 Lupinus angustifolius
GAAGTGTTTTTCAGATTTTAAAGTGAAAGGTGTTCATTCCAAACGAAATCTCTTCACTCCAAACAACTCATATACTTTCAGAAACCTTCAAAGGGTGTTTGTAAACTCTATATAAAGGCTCTAAACTCTCACACAAACAACACACATTATAGAAGAGATCAACACATAACTTTCATACAATTTTCTCAAAAGCTCTCACACTTTTTTTCAGAATTTATGTTTGAACTTTTTGCAACATGTTCTTAAACTTTCAAGTTAAATTTGCAAAGTTGCTTCAAGTGTTTCAAAGACTTTTACAAAGAGCATTATATACTTCTATATAGATATTTAGAGTTTGGATTGCAAGTTACATAAGTTTCATACTTGTAAAGGCAATCTGCCATAGTTGAATATTCTTCATTCTTGTAAAGAATTCTTTCTTTCACGGAGTGTGAAAAGAAAGGGGAATAGATTCACTTGGAAAGGTGTTTTCCAAGGGTATAAGAATTAGGGAGTGTGTAAGGTACATAGAGATATCAGGGTGAGATATTGTAATTACAACTCTTAATTCTTAGTGGAAAAATCTCTTGTGTGGCAAGAGTACTAGATGTAGCCTTCGGTGGACAAGAAGGTGAACCAGTATAAAACTCCTTGTGTACTCTCTTCTCCTTATCTCTTTCATTTTATTTCCAATTATTTTTTCTGCATATTGTTCCGCTGCACTTTAACTTTGATTTTGCAGAAAAAACGACCATTATTTTAAGACAACTAATTCACCCCCCCCCTCTCTTAGTTGCACTCTGATGCTTACAATTGGCACCAGAGCTATACTTGGGTAATTTACTCTCAAAGTTTGATCCTAACCAAGATGACCGGAAGATCTTTCCTAGGAGAAGGCTCTAACATCAACCGCCCTCCAAGCTTTGTTGGAGAGTGCTACGACTTCTGGAAATCAGAATGAGGATTTTTATTGAATCCCAAGATTTGGATATTTGGAATGCTATTGAAGAAGGACCCTATGTTCCCTTCACTGTTATTAACAGTGTAAGAGAAATAAAACTGAAAACCTCATGGAACGATGAAGATAAAAAGAAGGTACAATATGATTTGAAAGACTTGGCATTGATGAGTTTTTCAGGGTATCTAATTGCAAATCTGCAAAGGAAATGTGGGACACCCTTGAAACAACTCATGAAGGAACCGAAGAGGTAAAAAGGCCAAGACTTAATACTCTCTCCCAAGAGTATGAAATGTTTCGCATGAAACCTGGAGAGAAGATCCTTGATCTACAAAAGAGATTCACTCATCTTACAAATCACCTTCTAGCACTCGGAAAAGTTCTATCAAACAGTGATCTAAATCTAAAAGTCTTGAGATCACTTACCAGGACTTGACAACCAAAGGTAACTGCTATATCTGAAGCGAAAAGTCTTTCAAAAATGTCCTTGGCTGCCTTGTTTGGAAAATTGCAGGAACATGAGTTAGAACTTAGCCAATTAGACCAACATGAGGAACAAGAGAAAAAGAAGAAGAACATTTCTCTGAAAGCAAAAGTTGACAAATATGATTCATCTAGTGACGAATAAGAAAAGGATGATTCAGATGACATGAGCATGTTCGTAAAGAAATTCAGCAAGTTCCTTAAAAGGAACAAAGGTGCAAGAAGTGGTCAAATAAAGAAGTTCTCCAAGAACAATGATGCCTCCAACTCAAGTCAAAATTTTACATGCTTTGAATGTGGCAAATCTGGCCACATGAAGATGGACTATCCAAACTTAAAGAAAATTTCATTCAAAGGAAAGAACGACACTAAGACCGGACGAAGGGCATACATAGCTTGGGAAGATAACGACACCAGTTCTGCATCTGAGACAGAAAATGAAGAACAAGCTCACTTGTCACTTATGGCATCTCATCACTCAGATGATGAAGAGGAAGATT
>NW_017726078.1:254643-254907 GCF_001865875.1 Lupinus angustifolius
GGGGATGAGGAAGAGGAAGAGGATGAGGATAGGATGGGGACGAGGATAGGATGGGGACTAGGATAGGATGAGGATGAGGAAGAGAATGAGGATGAGGAAGAGAATGAGGATGAGGATAGGATGAGGACGAGAATGAGGATGAGGATATGATGGGGATGGGGATGAAGATGAGGATGAGGATTGGATGGGGATGAGGAAGAGGATGAGGATTAGGATAGGATGGGGATGAGGAAGAGGAAGAGGATGAGGATAGGATGGGGACGA
>NW_017726078.1:255007-255353 GCF_001865875.1 Lupinus angustifolius
CTTCCACATTCTCATCCTCATCCTATCCTCATCCTCATCCTCGTCCTCTTCCTATCCTCATCCTGTCCTCAGTCTCATTCTTGTCCTCATCCTATCTTCTTCCTCATCCTCATCTTCATCCTCATCCTCCTCCTCCTCCTCATCCTAACCTCATCCGCATCCTCATTCTACTCCTCATCCTCATTCTCGTCCTCATCCTATCCTTATCCTCGTCCTCCTCTTATCCTCATCTTCGTCCTCATCCTCTTTCTCATCCTCATTCTCATACTATCCTCATCCTCATTTTCGTCCTCCTCTCATACCCGTCCTCATCCTCTTCCTCAACCTCATCCTCATCCTATCCTCA
>NW_017726079.1:0-403 GCF_001865875.1 Lupinus angustifolius
TTCACTTTTTTCTTTTTGAGTTTTTAATTTTTTTTTCGAATGTACAAAACATAAAAATAAAGATGTAGAAAAGGAAAAATAAATTTATACAAAAGAGAAAGAAAATGTTATGCACAATTATTTGATAAATGACATATAAATATGAAATGTTCTATTATTAAAGAAATTCCCCGGCAACGACGCCAATTTGTTGAAAGATTTATTTTAGAGGTTTTCACCCTAAACAAATTGTCTCCGGCAACGGCGCCAAGTTTTTCTCTCGGTGTGTTTTCTTTATTTGGTTAAGTAAGTGAACTCGGTTTTATTCTTTGTTCGCCATCTCGGCTTTGTTGAAACAAATTCCAACACCGGTATAATGATTTCAAGAATATTCCAGTTACAACTTACTTCTAATAATTATGTG
>NW_017726080.1:0-509 GCF_001865875.1 Lupinus angustifolius
AACACTGGTATAATGGTATCGAAGCAATCCCCTATTACATAATTATTAAGTACCTTTGCATACCATCTCGGTTTTGTGGAATAAATTCCAACACCGGTTTAATGGTATTCTAATGTACAAAAGTGATGAATAGTTAGTTGTTAGAAACAAATAAATAAATAAAGAACAAAAGAATAATAAAGTTAAGTGACCTTTATTTATTTACTCCCTTTCGGGTTCCTTTTATTAACAAACCAAACTTCTTCCTTAAGGAAGGTTGGTATTAAAGAATAAATAAATTGCGGAAAGTAAATAACAATAAATAAAAGTTAGTAAGTTAGTTTCATCAATTTTGTATATTAAAAGGTGTTTCAACAAATAAATTTATTGATAACACTTTACTATTTTACAATTTACACCTCTTTCAAGATTCAATTGTTGTATAGTATAGGGTTATGTCGAACCACAAGGAATTGCCTAACAGAATGAATCATATGAATATGTCAATGCACAAAGAATGAGGGAACATA
>NW_017726081.1:0-10616 GCF_001865875.1 Lupinus angustifolius
TGATTAACTCCAAACACCAAGGTCTGAAATCCTCCTTTTAGTGTATGTCCTAAAATGGTAGAATGATGATCACTTATATTCACTACTAAGCAATACTACGTCCACAAAGAGACTAGGTTGTCACACCCTAATCTTGGCTACTCTAATAGTGAAGTAGTAAGGAATATAAGATCTTAAGAAAAGTATGCTTAAGATGGCAAATAAACTAAGTATTACAACTACTTCTTAGTTTATTTGTTAAGTGTTTAAGACTAGTAATTTTTCATGACTTGAAATCGGTTTTTAGGTGATCCATCTAAAAAGAGCATTAATAACTTCTCAAACAAATAAAATTAACCAAAGCCCCAACTTGAATGATAAAAATTCAATTGAAATTATACTGAAGAGAGAAATACCAACATACCATAATCCAAATGAAAGTTGTAGGAGCATTAGCCATCCATCTTAGATGCTTTAAGTTCCAAAATAGGATACAAAATCATGTTTTTGCACCTATTTTCCAACTCCATTCTCCTCTTGAATTACATGAAAAACTACTCTAAAACTAACCTAAAAACTACCTAAAATATGAGGAAAATATGGAGGAAAGAAGAGGAATAAACTAGGAAGAATTTAGAATGTATGTACAATACTTACAAATGAGAATTTCCTGCCTTTATATAGGCCAAGGTGTTGGGCGCTTAGCTACCCTATTTGGAAGCTAAGGTGCTGACCATTGGCCCTTATGAAGAGCCACTTTGGCCCCTACTTGATCCCTATGGTGGGCTAGGTTACATGCATGTTGACACCTCCTCCTTCTTGTCATAGCCTTATGTCATTCATGAGGTCATGTTCTTGGCCTTCGAGCAAAGAAAAAGTAGGGTGTTCCATGAGTTAAGCTAGCTTTCTTCAAAATTGGGTTTGTTGTCCAGGTCAGCCACGTCCACGCTGGGCACTAGTTTGGTCCACGTTGGGCACCAGCTTGGTCCACGCTGGGCGTGACCTGGTTCCAGTTGGGTGTGGACTTGACTGTCCTGGCCTGGTGCTTAGCTGACCTGGCCTGGTGCTTGGCAATATGGCCTGGTGCTTGCCTGACTTGGCCTGGTGCTTGGTGCTTTATTGGTCTGGCCTGGTGCTTGGTGCTTGGCTAACCTGGCCTGGTGCTTGGCTGACCTATCCTGGTGCTTGATGCTTGACTGGTCTGGCATGACCTGGCCTGGTGCTTGGATGACCTGACCTGGTGCTTGGCTTGGCTTAACAGCTTTGTGCTTGATTTCTTCATGGTGAATCAACCTTTTTTTCTATGGTTTGTTACTTGATTTTTGTTGGTTGCTTGGCACTTTTGGGTCGTTTTCTTTAAGTTAAGGTATGCATTTGATTTTTGCAAGTTGCTTGGCCTATCTTAACTTAGGTTTCTTCAAGACGAAGTAAGCTACCTTTCTTCAAGGCTAAGTAACCAAATTAAGCACATAGCATGCCATGCTTTAGGATAAGTGCCATGCCATGCAAAATTCACCTAAAAAGTGTTAATTTAAGTTGGTTTTCTACAATTTGCATAGGATAAGTGCCATAAAATGATAGTGAAAAGTGTATAGTTTTTGCACTTATCAATTGTGTAACATGTGAAAATGAGGCAAAATATGATGAGAGCAATTCGGTTATTGACAGAGAATCAGTGGAGCAATTAGGTATGCCAAATGGACTTGTGGCAGTTGATCCTTGTGCACAGGTCACACGGAAAAGAAGGCACATCAGATAGGAGAATGTCAATTTAAAGGATTACATAGTGAATGAGGTTGTTAAGCAATCCCTTTGATTACATAGTTCTATCTTCTCTACCATTAGAATATTCTATCTTCTATCATACTTTTCTTTCTTCATTTTCATTGTAATGGACATTGATGCCAAGTTCTAATATTACTCTTCTTCCTCTTGCAATTCAAACACTACACTTTTTCTTTCTTTTCATCCTTCTTAAATTTAAGTTGTTATATTCGTGCTTTCATTGAGCTTTCATGACTGGGAATAGGAGATTGTGGGATTTATAAGCTACAGTTACATGTCATTATGATGAACTTCATCGTTTGACTCAAACGACGACCAATTGATTTAATGAGCATCATGAGCGTATGGCTCAAATACAACTAGCGTTACATCATATTCTGCAGAATTTACACACTAGTGGAAGCCACTCAAACTCAGGCTCTAACAATGATTCCTCTGGTAATGCTACACTACCAGTTCAGCACATTTCTCTACGATTCCCTCATTTTGATGGAACCACGCCTGTTTTAGAATGGATCTTTAAAGTAGAGAAATTTTTTACTTATCACAATAGCCTTGATCTTTCACGTGTTGACAAACAATTGTTCACTTTTTGGTTCAATAGACAATCATTCACTATTAATGTTGCAGTATTTCATATTTATTTGGCTCTATATTTGTGATTGAAATTCTTGCAATTTTGTAAACTCTTTAACACATGATTGTTTTAGTGTTTGAGTCTTGAGATGCTAGGTGTACAAAGAAGCTTAAAGAGTCTACATGTGAAAACCATAATTGTATTTGTTATCTATAATTAATTATAGTAGAAACTTTATCATGCCAAAAAATTGGGCGTAACTTATAAGATTGGGTGGATGGTTCTAAATTTCATGTTCGAAATTTTCTCTTACCTAAAATATTTAACTATTTACTACAAAAGTATTTAACTTGAGGAGTTAGCATTATAAATATCAAGTTGGTTTTGCAAAAACTTCTGTTGAATTTTCTTTGGTAAAAGACAAGTTAATGGTGTATTTTTATGTTTTGTGATAAGTTATACCAATCAATCGTCTAATTTGTTAAACAAGTAGAATTTTCTTGTATTTGTTCAAAACCTCATCTCTTTGTAGAAAAAACACTACGCTAGAGTTGTCATTCATCAACACTTATTTTAGATGCATAACAGGGCTTTTGGGCTCTTTCTGTTTGACTGCAGTAGTATATGGTCATCATTAACAACGCTTCACAAACGCTATTGTATTGATTATATACCACAGTGCAACACACAAAAAACATTGTCATATAGTGCATCAATACAACAGCGCATCATCCACAAAGTGTTGTCATATAGTGCATCAATACAATAGTACATCGTCCACAAAGGGTTGTCATATAGTGAATCAATACAACATCTCATCGTCCACAAAGCGTGGTCATATAGGTCTTACAAAAACAACACATTTTATAGGTCTTATTAACAGCGCTTATTGTTGTGTTGTTGAAGTTCATATATTTAATATCGTAATAACAGAAAAGCGTTTTTGTATTATTCATAAATTTTCTCAAACAACACATTAATCCAACAACGCATCACACGCATGGCACTGTGGTATTAATAATGTACAACAACTCTTTCTATAAAAAGTGATATTGTAGTTATCCTTTACAACATCGCATGGCAGGGCTTCCACTAGAAATCACTGTTGATTTGTATAAATTAATACATGCATATACATTTATTAGAAAAACATACATTCTCAACAACACAAACATTTCTAAATTCTAAACAACACAAACACATTAATACAGGCTAGAAGTTTGTTTTATTAACATCAATACAATACAAAATACAAACAATGAATATCATGTCAATTATGTTTTGACTGAATACATAATTACAAATAAAAAAATTACACAAATTACAAAGAAACAATATTATACAAATTACAAACAATCAAAATTAAGCTATAATTATACAAAGACTACTTGCATCTACTTTTTTCTTTTCTTTGATTGTTTTTGTCTTGTAGGGTCATCCTTATTTGGAGGAGGATATTGATTTACTCAAAGCCCTTTGTCATGATCATCTCTTGTATATAAATCGTCATCCATAGTTGGTCCGCTCTCACGCGACTGATATGTCCAAAAAAAAGGATAATCTTCATCAATATCTTCATATTCTTGGTCATCAATATTATTGACGATTATTTTATTAGTTAAAAGAACAATGTACCATTTCATATCAGTTGGATCACTAACATGGAATACTTGTTGAGCTTGTGATGCTAGAATAAATGGCTCATCTTTATATCCTGACCTATTAAGATCCACCTACATGAACCCTAACTCATCAACTTGGAAGCCATAGTTGTTATCAACCCACATACAATAGAAAACTGGCATCTGAAACATTGTGTAATCCAATTCCCATATTTGTTCAATCACTCCAAATTATTACATGTTCGCATATATTTGGTTTCTATCTTTCACACTTGACATGTGTAAATTTCGAGTAACAAGAGTCACACGTCTATTTTGCATTTTACTTTGATCATCTTGTTTTTTTGTATAAAATGTGAACCCATTAATTAGGTAGCCGATGTAGTATAAGAATGAATGCTTGGACCATTGACTAACCTTTTCAATCTTTCAGAAACTGAATGTGCATTTATATTCAACTCCTCATCAATGTGATGTTTTAGCCACTTTATGAAACACCGATTATGCTATTTGGAAATCCAATTTTCATTCTTACTTGGGTAAGACTTCCTTAGCATCTCCTTGTGTGTTTCAACATATGGCTCAACCTCATCGACATTATGTTAAACATATAAGTGCGCTTGCTCCAATTTGGTTCTTTTTATAATCAATATTTCATTCCCAGTAATACCTTCACCAAATGTCTTTTTTGCCTATCGAGGCTTTCGAATGCCCATGAAATCATCATCGGTAAGGTATCCGATACAAAAATCAAGAGCTTCTTCAACAACATATCGCTCGACAATACAACCCTCTGATCTTGATCGGTTCTTCACATACCCTTTTAATGCCTTCATATAACGCTCAAAGGGGTACATCCATCTCATATAGGAAGGGCCACATGGTTGTGTCTCTCGAACAAGATGAATGCTTAGATGAACCATTATGTCAAAAAAAGAAGATGGGAAATACATTTCAAGCTCACACAAAATCAAAATAATTTGTCTTTGCAATGTAGGTAATTTCTCAGGGTCAATTACTTTGCTACAAATTGCATTGAAGAAGAAGCATAACCTAGTTATGGTTCCTCGAACATTTTTAGGTAGAATTGACCGTATTCCAATAGGCAAGAGATGCTCCATAAGTACATGACCATCATGAGACTTAAGTCCTTTTAACTTGAGGTCTTTCCTTGATATGAGGTTCTGAATGTTGGAAGAGTACCCCTCTGGAACTTTAACACCATGAATAAATTTACAAAATTTCATTTTCTCCTTCCTCGATAAAGTATAAGCTGTTGGAGGTAGAAATGTACGTTTTCCATTCATTATCACCCCAATTCCTTTCTTATTCCCCTACTAACCAAGTCCAACCTTGCAATCAAGCCATCTTTGGTCTTACAAGGGACATTGAGTAAGGTACCAAGGAGACTTTCAAAAACATTTTTTTAATATGCATAACATCGAGGAAATGTCTTACATATAATGAACTCCATTATGGCAATTCAAAGAATATTGACCTTTTCTTCCACCCACTGGTGACAATTTCTATTGAAAAAGGTTTACCAAAGTTGGTATTCCAACCCTTTAGCTTTTGAAATAATTGGTCACTTGTCGACGGCAAAGGAGCACAACCTTCTTCATTGTTTCCATCAAATGCTTTTCTCTATCGTCGATAGTGATGATATAAAGGCAAAAATCTAAGATGGCCAAGGAAGACATTCTTCTTATAGTGTTCCAACCTCATTGAATGAGTATTGTCTTCACATACAGGACATGCAAAATGTCCTTTTATACTATATCCAGATAGATTACCATATGCAGGGAAATCACTAATTGTGCCGAACAACAAAGCCCTCGAGTTGAAGCTTTCTTCCCTATACGCATCATATACATTTTCTCCCGTCTCCCACATTTTCTTCAAGTCTTAAAATAATGGATCCAAATATATGTCTATGTCATTTCCTGCTTGTTTAGGTCCAGAAATTAACATAGATAACAACACATATTTGTACTTCATTCACAGAGAAAGAGGTAGGTTGTATATCACGAACATCACTGGCCATGTACTACGGGAGCAACTTTGAACACTATGTGGGTTAATTTCATCCATTGACATTGCAAGACATATATTTCTTGATTCATGATCAAAACTAGGATAGTCGTGATCAATTTTTCTCCATTGAGGAGAATCTGCAGGATGTCGAAGCTTGCCATCTTAAATTATTTCTTCATCATGCCATGTCAACTTCTTTGCATCTTGGGCATTGCTAAACATACACTTGAATCTTGCATTGATGGGAAAATATCGTACAACCTCTTTGGGAATTGAGTCTTCCTTCTTATATCGTGATGCATTACATTTAGGACAAAAATTTAATGAAGCATACTCCTAAAAAATAAGATGCAATCATTTTCACAAGCATGTATCCTAGTGTATTCCATGCCTATGGAGCTTAAAATTTGTTTTGCATCATAGGCTCAAGAAGAGAGCACATTATCTTCTGGCAACATATCCTTTAGAAGTGCAAGCAAGTCGGTGAAACTCTTATCAGTCCATCCATTAACAAATTTCAACTTATACAACCTTGACATTGCTGCCAATCTTGTGAATTTAATACAACCATCATATAATGGTTTCTCAACATCACTTATCAACCGTTGAAACATCTCAGGACAATCCTGAAGATCTTCCTCGACAATGTTTGCCATTTCCTTGAAACGATCGTCTTCATATGCATTTGTGTAGTTGTCTTTCATATGCATCTCATCATCACAATCTGTAACATCCCTCTTCTCACCATGTCTTGTCCAACATGTGTAACTTTGATCAATACTATGACACACTAAATGAACTTTTAACTTATTTGGAGTAATTCGGTTTGAGTAACAACATCTTAAGCAAGGACATACAATTCTATTAGGGTTTTCAGCATTCTCAATTTCAAACCTAACAAATGATTTCACTCATTCTTCATACTCCTTCATCAATCGATTGGAACTCATCCATTTTCGATCTATTTTCTATAAACAACAAAATATAAATAAGTCGGAATTCATAAATGCATAAATCCCTAAAGCTTGGAATTAAGCTCACCAAGTAGAGCAAATGAATTATTATGTAATTAAAAATGGGGTAACCCTAACTCATAATGTAAGCTAAATGAGTCAGAACTCAGAAACCCAACTAAATACAAGCTATGAGTGAAATCACTCAATACAAGCTAAATATAATGTAATTAAAAAGACAAATAACGATAAGAAAAACTCACTTTCAATTCAATGTTGAATGCGTGAATGATAATTTTGAGGTTAAACGAGTGAAGAATTTTCGAAATTGGTGTTGAATGAATTTTGTGTTGAATGAGTGAATGATTTTCGATGTTGAATGAGTGAATGATGATGAGGTTGAATGATTGTCGATGTCGATTTTGAGAGAAAATGAGTTTCGCTGCTGAGTAAATGAGTGTTGGGATTGTTGATGAATGTGTGAGAATGTAGGAACATTTAATTTTTTAGGGTCTGATAGTATCTTCACGATGCATAATGAAGATGGCGCTGTCAATGATATCTAATTAACAACACAATCTTAAGGAAACATTATGGAAGAACTCCCCATTCAAATATAAAGAAGGCAAGTGTTCCACAGCACAATCTTAAGTAAACATTGTGGAAGATATAATAATTTTTTTACTAATTCATTTTTTTTAATGAAATTCAAATTAGTAATTACATTATGATATTCGATTAATGATAATTAATTGAATATATCGAACAATTAATAATGACAATAAATAACATTCAAACAATTAATCGATTAAGCACTGTGTTAAGCGATTAAGTGTAGAGGAAATAGTTTTGTTGATCATACCGACAATGCTTCTTACCGAATGCGTTGTTGTATAGCTAATAGAGAATAAATGATAGATAAGTATTCAACAACGCTTTTTGGTGAATGCGCTGTTGAAATCAAGATAATCAGCAGCGCTTTTTTGTGAATGCGCTGTTGAATTCAACGTAATCAATAGCGCATTGTTAAAAAAACATTGTTGTATAGGTAAAATGACAACGCATTCATAAAAGAGAATTGTTGAAGAACATTATTCCTAATTCTACACAGTTACGCACACAACAAAAAATAACCTGAGTGCATACAGAAACAGAACATAACAACAAAATGAATGCATACCAAATGACAACTATATGAACACAAATGAATTTATATATTAAACATTAATTACAATGTAATGTTTACATAAACATATATTACATAGACCAAGTCATATATATTACATTGAACATTAATTGAATTCCCTAAGCTACAATTTGTGCAAAACTAATCTACTATACATTTAGCTATGATTTGTCAACAGAACTAAGTACAAAGTTTGACCATCGTTCTCTAATCTGATTGACTTGTTCATATGTATATGATTTGCCAACAATCTTGATTTCATTAGTTGGTCATTGCTGAATGATCTTCTTCATAAACTTCAGCACCTAATAGCCGCAATCTACCTGGTTTGTTTAGCAAGAGGTCTACAATTAAAATGAAGTAAACATATAAGTATAACCTTAGTTGAAATATGAGTACATTACACATATAATTGTTTGAGATGATTTGTTTCTATACCTTTATACGAGTCCACTTGATTTTGTGATTTGGTAACTTGTTTCTACCACGATTATAGCTTCTATAAACTCTCACTGCACTAAACAATAGAAAATGTACTTAATTACTAAACAACTAGGAAAGGGAAAGTGTTACTAAAAGTTTAAATGAGTAGTCCACTTACCTATAAAACAAATCTTTCATAGTGGAGTAGTTGTTCAGATCACCATGTGCCAATGAGTCAAAGTAGTATATTTCTTCATTGACCTGATTGATGGCAACCAAAACCTAATGGTGCCTAACAAAACATATGTACATGGTTAGGAAATGTTAAGCACAACAAACATACTAAAGAAAGAAATATAAAAGACAATTAAAAAATGCTCACATAGTATTAAAAGGTGCAAGAAATAAATCTACATCTTCTTTATGAAGGATGAGATTATTTGTAATTCGTTCTTTCTGTTCCAAAATCTTATTTTTCTCACTCGACACCAAAACGGTAAGGTGTGGGGATATGAACATCACGTTTTTCTTATTTACCAAAATAAATTTCCATACAAGTACCTAATATATATAACACAAATGTTAGTTAATTATAACACACCATCATGCAAAAGTGGGAAGTTAAGAAAACGTAATTTACCTCATATATATACATATAGCAGTTGCACTTATACAATCATATTTATATACATACTGGAATTTATTGATGCCAACGTATTCATCAATATTATCCCTGAAGACTTCCTTGGGAATTGATATAATTATTATACCATCTCCCAACTTCTGTATATGCTCCAACAGCTGAGTACAATAGTTGGTAGTCTTCTTGGAGCTCACATCTTCAATAGATGGCTTTGAGCTCACATCCCCGAAAGATGGCTTAGTCTTTTGGGTGCTACTAGGGGTGGAATGTACATTTTCCTAAAATATTCAATAAAAACATATCAATTATAGATCAATATATATATATATATGTATATATATAATATGAGTAAGCATACGGTAAAAAATCATACCTTAGAAGGAATTACCTTAACAAGGTCTACTGGTCAAGCCACAGAATTGCATATAGCCCCTCCAACTGTGAAGATATCCTCATCGAGAGGAATTGGCAGAAATGTATCATCATCGATTGCAACATCAATCTAGACCTTCACATGATGGCATGGGATACGTGCATTATGCAGCATAGCATCGGTCGACTTGTGCACTTTCCCAACACCCACTACTCGGCTAGTTGGGGTATCTAGGAAACGTTTTCAATAATTGATTCCATGTACGTAAGTTAAAACATATAATTAGTTAACGATTAAATTAAAAGAAGTGAACTAAATTACCTCAGAAATGGGAATCAGAATGAGAATGTTGTAAGGTGCAGGTGTGCAACTCTCATTGGTGGTTGAAGGAACAATGCCATAATCACTAGCTAGTCATTGCCACTCAGCTTCCTTCACCTTCATTGATTACTCAAATTCATTGAACCGTTGCATGAGGCCATCTAGTTGATTTTGAACCTAGCTCATTTGGGGTTTGGTTGCACGCTTTGGATGGGGTACAAATGTTTGTTGGCTATGCCCAAATCCTGCACCTCGGATACGGCCAAGGTAGATAGGTAGTCCTAGTGCCTTGTCAAGTATTATGCAACTATCTAGGTTTGCCTCCTTTTCTTTTAGGGCAACTTGACAAATGAAGAAAAAACATAATGTTAATTAATCACATTTTGATAAATAAAGTATGGAAATTAAGTATAATTAAAAAATGAGCACTTATAACACATCTTGCCACTTCTTGAACTTCCTCATTATTGATGACACCATCCTTGTTCTTACGAGCATCATGCCATAGAACATCGAGTTCTACTTCATGCGGAGTCATATGTGTATCGCTTTTGTTCTCCAACTAACAAAATATAACCAATAATAATATTATTAGATATATATATGCATACAAAACATAACCAATAATATACTTACAAATTAACAATACTTACAATTTTTTCCTCGATTTCGCTATACCCCGCTCGAGAAGCTCAGTATGGATATAAAGGCTTGGATGCC
>NW_017726082.1:0-51423 GCF_001865875.1 Lupinus angustifolius
AGAAAAAAGTCAATACAAAGAATATGATTTTACCAAGAAAGACTTGTCTTGTATGCGTATGGTGACAAAAGTCTTTCAATCCTCTTCATCAATGATATTTGCATATTTAGTTGGAGGTTTTAGGTTGACATTGCCATCAGCATCTCGGAGTATTTTTCTGGCATCAGTTCGGAATTGTCGGAGAGCCTTACCAGCCGATTTAAGGATATAATCCTTATGCTCCTCACCAACATCAAAAGTTGACTGAAATAAAAACACATATACATTATATATTGCATGAAAACACATGCATATACGCACATTACATGAAAACGTAACACATATATGTACACTGCATGAAAACATAACACATTTACGTACATTGCATGAAAACACAAAAACTGAAAAATAAATTTACTGTTATTTCATTCCAAATATGCTCCTCAATGGTATTCCCTACCTCACTCCATTTGTTGAATGTTAGCTTCACATTCTGCCTAATAACAAGAACAATGTAGCTTACCAATGTGTTGCCACCCTTCGAGTTCAATGGTTGGCCTTTAGAGTTCCATTCAACTTCTATCTTCAGATCCTTACTTCTTGACCGAATGACATTCTTCATGGAAGTCATTCCATGTGGAGTTCGTTTTTTAGCAACGATTTGCTTGGCTTGTGGAGTCGGTGTAGCTTCGTCACCACTGTGAGAACCATCATCACCACTTTGGCAAGCCATTGATGAAGTTTTTTTAGGTTTCTTAGTGTATGAGAGTTTATGAGAATATGAGGGTTTGCTGAGAGTATGAGGATTTCTTATCGATTAAGTTTGAGAGCATAAAGCGAACGATTCATGTTTTAGATATTTAAATCGTATTAACAATTTAACAGCACATATTAACAATAACGTTGTTGTATTGACATTTTCAACAACGTATATTAAGGATTGCACTGTTGTTGTATAAAAAATTCAACAGCGCATATTAACAATAGCGATATTCATGAACACATCAACAACACATATTAACAATAGTGTATATTAAGGATTGGGATGTTGTTGTGTATCCAGCTATTTACTACTCATATTCATGAACACATCAATAGCGCTACCTAGATGTAGCGCTATTGTATTAACATCTTCAACATCGCATATTAAGGATTGCGATGTTGTTGTGTTTCCAGCTGTTTACTACTCATTTTCATGAACACATCAACATCGCTACCTAGATGTAGCGCTATTGAATAGAATCTAATTGACAACGCAATAGTTATTATGTGCTGTTAAACTGAACTCATTTTCCAACTTAACAGCGTATTTGTAATTATGGGATGTTAAATTAACATTTTACCTAACAAGAAAAGATATATACAACATGAATTTACGTTAATTAACATGAAGTTGCCATGAAGTAGATTACTATATAATTGTTTTTATTAATACGAAACTAGAAAAATATTAAACATTACATTTTGTTAATTTGTTTTTGTATTTATTAAGTATTGTTAGTTTTATTATTATGTTTATTAATATATAACAACAAAAGTATTAAAGAAAATAACCATTCAAATAATTAACAAAAAAATAGAAATTAACATCCAAAATAATTGTTTTATTATTCATTCAAAGAGATAAAATACATTATAATGAACTAAATGATTTGGTACATGCGAATATAATGAATTAAATGATATTGTAGATCAAGAATACAATGAAAAAGAAACAAATCTTCTCCATATTTTTTCCTCGACTCCTCTACACAAATCTTGTATAACAGTTCATTGATTTCCTTTTAAAATCTAGGCCCTTTTGCAAAATCAAAAGATGTTAAAGACCTCCTTGACAAGATTTCAATGAAGGAAATAATGTTTTCCTCAAATCCTCTACACAAATCTTCATCTCACGCAAATCTTGTATAACAGTCACTTTCCTTCTGAAATCTGGGCCCTTTTTGAAAATCAAAAGATTTCAATAAGGGAAATAAATGAACTGAAAAAATTGAAAGAGCTCAATGAACTAAATAATTTACAAATTAAATCTTCATCTAACGTCAATCTTGTATAACAGTCATTCCTTCTAAAATTTGAATCATTTTGCCAAATCAAAAGATGTTAAAGACCTCCTTCACATGATTCTGAAACAGAAACACAACTTCAGAACTTTTAACATTTTGAACACACTCTTATAGAAATACATACTCTTACTGATGAAATATAACATGAAGTGAACCACAATATTTATAGATAAGCAATCATTAATATTTCAACAAACGAAGAGACACATATCCACTCAACCATTAATATTTCAACAAATGAAGAGACGCATAACCACTCAACCATTAATATTTCAACAAACGAAGAGACGCATAACCACTCAACAATTAATATTTCAACAAACGAAGAGACGCATAACTAATCAACCATTAATATCTCTGACACTTAAAATGTCGTATATAATCAATAATGCATAATTAAGAAAGTGATGTTACTATGTAATCTTCAACAGTGCTTTCTTAATTATATGTTGTGTAATTTATTAACATTAGCAACGCTTTCAATGAAATACGTTGTTAAACAGAACTCATTCAAGCTAGCGCTAACGTTACTAATGTTCAACAACGCTGTGTCAAAAATGCGTTGTTCAAGTTACACACATTGACAGCGCGTGCTTTAGTATACGCTGTCAATGTTCTTCCGCTTCGTTTTCAAAAGTGTCGTTCAAAATTAGGTTGTTGAATGATCGCTGTTTATTACGATATATGTCATAGTGAAAGTTGTTAAATATTATTCAACCCCTTTCTTATATTATATTTCTTAAGTGGATTCAGAGTAAGAACTCTGTGGGACATCATTGAAGATGGTCCTTACATTTCAAAAAATGATAGATGAGTTTATGTTCCTAAAGCAAACATGACCTCTGATAAGAAGAAAAAATGGAAACTCAAAGCCAAATATACCATTATGTGTGCAATTTTAGATGTCTAGAAGTTGAGACTTCATTTTTCACAAGTAAGCTATAGTTTACAAATGCCATCTTTTGTGAAATTGATATGGGATAGTCCTCTACAAGGTTTTCTCTTTTCAATTTTGCAATCAATTTCATACTACCATGATCTAACTTCTTGTGTCATTTACATCTTTCATCCTATTTAGATATCAGACAAGTAAACACATTATAGTGACATAAGTAGTTGACTTAGCTTTAGCGGTTTAAGCCTTATTTCCTATATAAGAAGTTGACTTAGCTTTAACAGTTATATCACATAATCCTCCATATTTCTTTAAGCATCCTAAGTATTCATTGATACTTAGGCTCTTCAAGCTATACGTTATTATATTTGTTGAGCAAGTCTATTTTGATTAATTAATAAATTATTTTTAGCTCAAGATGCTTTAGACACCTTACAAATTTGTTTAACTTATGGACTCTGACATGTTAGTTTACAAGGGCTCTGCAAATTGTGGTGGGGGGGGGGGGATATTTACTGTGTGGTTACTTCGTGGATTCAATCTTAAAAATCACTTCTAACCATCCTTATTCAATTACCTAATTGATTAATCAAAGAGTTTTAATTATATGTGTAATATCAATATGACAAACTAAGGGGGTGAATTAGTTTTCTGCTATATTTACTAATTTTAGCAAGTTTAAAACACAAAGAGTATTAAGCAACGAAAAATGTTATGTTGCAGAAAATAGTAAACGCAGAATGTAAAAGAGTAAAGGATAGAAAGAGTTTACACAAAAGATTATACTAGTTCACCTTCGTCCATTGAACGCTACGTCTAGTTTCTCTTGCCATTACAAGAGTTTCCACTATTTGATGTTGTGTCAATTCTTTACAAATCTCACCAATAATATAACAATTGCTTATGATTGCAGTAAAGTGTATAACAATTATAAACTTGTAATCCAGTAAGTCAATCACAAAGATTATCATAAATGTTTCAGACTCTCTAAATGTTTGAAAACTAATAAGAACTCTAAATAGCAAAGTGTTATTGAAACTTAGTGATTTTCCATAAGAAAATTGATATGAAAGTTTTAGAGAGTGGTTGATTAATGAATATTAAAGTGCACAAATTAGGGAGTTTAAGTGCCTTTAAATATACTTCCAACCAACCATTATACCCTTAAGTGAAGGTATAAGTCGATTAGAATGAAACACATTCGTTTTGGATGAAAGTTGTTAGTTTTGATTTGAAACTTTGATGTAGCACCTCTCAATAACCGATTAATGCACTGGGTAACTGATTACCAGAAGTTTCTGTAATTTGAGTAATCGGTTACTCTCTTAGATTAATCAGTTACTCTATGTTATTTTGCTTGGGTAACCTGTTACTCAGTTTGAGTAATGGATTACACATGACTAGTAACCCTTTACATTGATCCATTAATCCCATTACTTGGTTCCAATAACCCATTACTTGGCTCTAGTAACCCATTACACATGTCAAGTAACCTGTCACTTAGCTTTTTGAAAGTTTAACACATTTGACTATGTTTAAAACACTTTGTAAAAAATAGTTTTTAGCCTATAAGAATTATTTTAAATCTTAAATGACAAAACTCAAAGGATTAAAAGTGCCTAACCTTAGACAACTATGTTCTTGAATAATCTTGATGTGAAGCTTCTAAGTCTTCAAGTCTTCTATCCCTTTTTTTCTTCTTTTTGTTGATGTTGGTGTCTTCATCAAAACTGTGTCAAGGTCAAGAGCAAGATTTTCTTCACAATCTCCCTGTTTTTGATAATTACAAACCAATATTTTCTTGAAAGAGGAGCTTTCTAATTTTTCATACTTGATATGATTTTGACACTTTGAATTGAGTATACTCCCCATTTATTCTTGAATATGTGCCCTGAAATAATATGTGTCGTGACATGCTGATTTTGACACAAAACTCTAACTTTTCTTTCCCTTTTGACTTCATCGAAAAGAAGGAAAGAAAATTTTCCAAATGCACTATATATATATATAGAAAGGGTATAAGATACATGATATATAATAAATCAAGGTCAAATCAGATCATATGAACCATGAAACATATATGCTATATTGAGATGATATCAATAAAAGCAGCATATAATAACAAAATTAGGCATAAATAAGTTCTACAAAATATAGTTTAATAGAGTGATAATATTACAATCCAAGAAAAAGTACATAGACTAAAACATCAAAGCAACAAGTCCTACACATCAACCCTAAGACTTCTGCTCGTCGCTATCATCATCGATATACATTTAGTATAATTGGTTAGATAATCTTCTAAGTTCATCCTAGACTTGTTGATTTTAAATATTAAGGTCATCCATCCTTATAGTGATGAACCCTCGAAGTGAAACCAACTCATCAATGATCACTTGATTGGTAAGAATTGTAGAATATAAGGATGAATCGACATGAAATGAAGAGGGCTGAGGTTTAGGAGGGTCATTAGAAGGGTTATCCGTAGGAGAAGTCGATTGATCATTTTGATGTTTGAAAAGCAAATTAGTTGGGTTTCCAAAGATGTCCATCTTGTGGATCACATCCACATCAATCTTGTTGTCTCTAGCGTCAAGCTCGATCATAGATACCCCAATAGTGGAAATCCTAAAGTGCTTAAGTATGATAGTTATTATGATAACATAAGGTAAGGGGATGTGTTTTCCACTAAATGACCACATATGTCGCATTATCATAAGAGCCAAGTTTATGGAAAGATTATTCTTAATAACATATATTACTTGTAGATCCTTATCATTAATTTGTGAGTGATTGGAAAATTTGGGAACTACAACATAGCTAAGAAGATAATGCAACAATCGATCTTCTCAACTTTTCACAGTTTCATCCAATGCCTTTTGCTCATGATCTTCTATTTCCCTTTTAGATAATCTACACATTAAATTGTAGAAATTCTTCAAGTCATATGCATCCCATGAACATTGAAGTCCAAAACCAACTAAACTAGAAAATATCAAGTCTAAGACAATGATTTTTCCTTAACTAAGGAATACAATTTGTTTTTCCTAACATTCAGATTGCAATAAAATACCCGCACAAATTCTCAGTAATAGGCATAGTGTTCCTCAAAGAACACATAAAGATTTTTTTCCTAAGGAGTGTAGAGAAATGAAAATCATCTAACTCAATGGAGTTTAACTTACCATACTTAAGAGCAAGCGATGGTCTCCCAAGGAAATAATTTGTGAACACATCACATTGCTCATTGGTTTGCAAGATGACGTGCCAAATCCAAAGGACTAATCTTTGAAGAAGTTGGTTGACTCCTTTGAGATGAATTGGTATGTTACTTCTTGGTTCTTGATGAAGAATCCATGAAATTTATGTTTTTGAAATTTCTAGGTTTTGGAATTTTAAAATTGGGATTTTTTTGATTGATTGCTCTAAATTGAAAATAATGATTGGAGAGTGTTTAGAATAAAAAATATGACAAGAATGATAAAAACATTCATGTAAAATGAGCAAAGAATAGGATTTATAGGATGTGGAGGGGGTACCACGAGTAGAGAGGTTTGAGGAAGAAGATGAAGTGTCTGAAAATTAAAAAAGACACTTAAAAAGAAGCATAGAGTAATCAATTACTCTATTAGATTAATTTGTTACTCAATGAATAAAAACCCAGTTTTCAGAAATTCAACTTCAGGAAATTAGTTATTATCCAAAGTAATCAATTACCTAATCTCTCTGCCTCATCGGGGTAATCAGTTACTCTCCCAGAGTAATCGATTACATACCCAAAATGTGAAATTTAAGCAATTTAAAGCATATTTAAGCACAAGTAGGGTTATTATATGTCACATCCCAAATTTCAGCTCTCTTCTTATATATGTGTATATATATAAGTGTTTGTTATTCTTTTCAATAATATGGAACTATGTGAAATCCCTTGTCCAGTATGAAGGGTTACTCGAGTAAGAAGTCGACTTACTCGAGTTATAGATGGGTAGTGAGAGGAGTTAGGAAATGAGTTGTGAATCATGGAATTTTATTAGGAAAAGTTCATGATTTAGTTTCTCACATAAATTATGTTGTGACATTATAAGGGAAAATAAGTACGTTAGAAGTTCAGTAGTAAGTTTCCCACAGTGGGGATTTACCCGTTATAGGGTGAATCTATCGTCACAGAACTTCGTCAGAAGTGGTCTGAGGGACCTTGTGACTTGTATAGGCCTAGAATATTCGATTAAGTATTAAATTTTAGTGAACTATAAAGTTATTATCCTAATAAAGGTCCCAAGTAACAACTAAGACAATTTCCTGAAAATTGTCAATAACCCTACTGCCAGCTTTCCCTACGAGAGCATGTATTCGACTTTACCTGACATTGAGTATAATCAAACCTCTTAGAAATTATTTTAATAGTATAAGTTAATGTTTTTCAAGTGTTATATTCACATTTGAAATTATCTAGTCTCACTCAAGCCAATTAGAGTGCAAACTCGTGTTCTAGTATTAGCCAAAATTCTCATTCCTTAGAAAATCCATAACTTTTTCATTATGATAGCTTTTTGAGTGATTCTTGAGCCTAAACCTATTCTCTTATATACAGGGATTTAACCGATCTCAAAACAACATTACCTAGATTGATCTAGATACATGTATCTTGTCTAGTCTTGTTTCTTAGAGCCCAAGCTATCAATCTATGAGGTATGGACTATCATCTATACTCATATAGACACTATTTAGACTTGTATTAAGGTGTCTTAGAATGCAAGAAACACACCCATGCATCATACAAAATATAATACAAACTAAACAAAACAAAAAAAACAAGAAGAAGCATGCATGCATGATTAGTGCAAGAAGATGACAAGTGCCCCCATGTGTCACCATTAAGGGGTAATTAGCCCTTAATCACCCACCTCATCCTTTCCCCCCACTCCTATATAAATCCCTTAAGGGGCTGAACCTCATTAAAAAATTCCCTCACACCCACACAACATCTTCTTCCTCCTCCACCGCACTTTCTCAATGTTAAACTAGGAAGGGAGGGTGACCTCCATTTTCACTCCAAGCTTGCATCTAAACCAAGTTATCACATCTCTAAGGTATGATAATAATATTTATGGTCTTTTTTTTCCAATCTTTAAGCTTCTCCTAGCTTGTTTTCGCTCTTAAATTTTCCATGTCTTAGATAAAGGCATTGGTTGTGTAGGTTGTTAGAAACTCTCCATTCTCCTCTTTGGATCCTTACCAAGAAGCTATTCAAATATTTTGAGGTATGAGGAACTCATTTTTGAACTCAAAACACTGAAATTATATCTTATAAAGACTCAAAAATATTTTCTAAAAGTTCAGTTCTAGTAGCATGTTGATCAAGCTAGTTTCTTTGTTGTTTGAGTTTCTCTTCATCTACTTGAATGGTTGTTAAACCATTAAAATTCATTTTCGTTTTTTCATGTCAAATTCCTTATTTTTTAGGTGTCGAGCCTCTGAAAATTGGGGTTAGATGGTTGTCAAATCCTAACCCACATTCTTACCATGGCAATGAGCTTAATGTGATGGGTTAGATGTTGTAGTGTGTAGGAGTTCTTAGAGCTGAGAAATATTCATATGCATGTGCCTAGATTTTTAAAGGATTTATGTTTTAAGTGTTATCTTATGTTAAACCACGAAAATCCAAGGGGTCCTAGAGAATAACCACACTTCATCATGTCAAAAAGCTAGGGTATTGGTCAAAAAGAGTGATTTTGCTGTTGTAGGTTATGTGTGAACCTTTAAGATTAAATTCTATCACATGCATGGACTTATTTTTTATTATCATTATATTATAGGTGTTTTTAGGTGTTATCCAAGAAAATATTAGGGTTTCAAAGCTTGTTCATGAGACGTATGGCGATCGGGAAGCCCAAACATCATTAATGTCACTGGTTTCGACCTTAGGTCCCCGGTACTCCTACATGATGTTTCCAATGGCCTAGGGATGACCTTAAACCCCATGTGGGACGACCTAAGTTCTGTGAGAATGGTTCTAATACTCTCTTGGGGAGTTATGACACACTTCTATGAGTTCTGCAACAACGGAAGGTCATTTACCTTGCCGCAAAACCCTAAACTGAAATCAATAACCTCTAGGATAACTTAGAGCTTTTAATCTCACTGAACCAAACAGATACATGTTAAGTTTTAACCCCACATAAGTCATATTCATGTATGTCTCAAGTTATCGAATACCAGTACTCATCCTAGAGCGAATCGAAGTATTTTAGGTTAATTCTGAGTCTCTGAGTCAAATCTTCCTGTAAGTTTTTATCGTGCCTACTTAAGACTCTAATTGTATCCAAATCAAATATTTGGATATGTTCACATGTCTAGAGCCTACTAGGACAAATTCTTAATAAATTATAATAAATTCGAAATATCGAAGTTAATCGTTTTAGACATAATCAAGTACTCGATACTCAGACAAGCTACGACAAGGAATTAATATGATCAGTAGAGGTACAGGTATGGAGAGAAGTGATTTCATGTATCAGCTTAGAAATGATGCCAAAGATAATCGTATATCTCTAAGATAGGCCTAAAGCATATATAGTCGAATACTATTTCTGTGGCTGTGAGTAATTGGGTATTGAGGCCCTTTAACTCGTAAATTTTTGACATTAGATTGAATGGATTTTAATTGATACATGGTTATAAGCTAAATATGTGATCTTGTTTGAATAAGCATGCTTATTTGTCTATCTTTGAAAGTGAAATGATTGGTATAATTAAGGTTGTTTTGATAATTCCAAGTAATGGGAAATTGCTATATACTTGATATGAATGTTTGATCCTGATAATGGAAACTTAATTGACATGAAAAATTGAGAATGTTGAATTACATGTTGCATCATGATAAAATTGTCATTTTGCATTCTCATGGCAAGGCATACGAGTATCCCTGATGAAATCAATTTTGAAAATGATGTGGTTTGAGAAGAATGATTTTTTTGGAAAATAAATTTATTTTACTAAGCTTTCGCCAACTAAAATATTTTGGAAAAGCATATTATTTTAAAACAAAGGTTTGGTTTTCTAAGTCAAAAGAAAACGATTTGACAAACAACAAGTCTAAGGTTGTTTTCTTTCAAAGTGTCAAATTAGTATATATTGTCTGAACTTACATAAAATAATTCTCTTCGAAAATGAAATTGTTTTACTTATCTTTCGTCGGCTAAAGTCTTTTGAATATGTAGATAGTGTTTTACGAGAAAACTGGCGGAACGTTGTTTGGAAAACATATTAGCATGCAGTTTTAAACAAATGTTTTATTTTCTAAGTCAAAAGAAAGTGATTTGAGAAACCATAGGTTTAAGATTGTTTTATTTCAAAGTGTCAAATTAGAATACATTATCTTGACTTATATAAAGTGATTCTTTTGGTCAAAATCTGGTTTTTATAAAGTTGTCGTCTTTACCTTGAAAAGTTTCTCTTTTTTCATCTTATAGGAATCATTGTCATGTCGTGCATGAATCATAGGATCCATATCACCATGTCTACTCTTAGTAGCATAGTCTACAGGATGATACGACACTGCGAACATTGTGTTGGGAACCCAGAGGGGTACCTAGTCTGAGTGACTTTGTTGAGGGGATACTACGGGTGGGGATGGATCTGTCAGGAATAGGGTAGCTCCCTTGCACCGACGGAACTCCTCGTAGTAACTACGGTGACCTCTAACACTCCCTTGAAGGTATCGTGTTCAGGATGATATGTTGGCTACCCTTGCGGACCGGATGGTTTCCGATGCTACCTAGTGCATGGTATTTTGCCAATGAGTTACCAATGGTGGGGATGGTCGGGTATTTGTCATGATCGCTTCCTAAGAACAACATAGGACTGGTCGGGCTCGACCAGTGTTGATACCATTGTTGTTAACATCGAGTCTAGGGGCCCTATAGTGATCATTTCTCTATGCACTCATTAAGAGAGTAATAGTTGTGCCAATATAGACCTAATAATTATTAATACCTCATGATATTGACATTCCATATTTGATTACATCCATGAGATAATCATTATATGATAAATGCTATGTAAATTTGATTTCTTATGTGTCGTTTATATACCATATATGGAATTACTTACTCTCCTAACATTTTAAGGAGTACGTGACTTCATGGAGAATGATTGTGGAAGTCTAAGAAAAACAATCCACTTGACAAGGTTATAGGTGATATCTCAACGGGAGTGGTAACTCATAACTCTCTATGTAACATTTGTAACTTTGTAGCTTTCGTATCTCAAGTCAAGCCTAAGACCATTGATGAGGTCATAAAGGATGAGCACTAAGGAATAGTTATGCAAGAGGAGCTAAACTCGGCCCAAAATGGGTCTTTAGAAATAAAATGGACGAATCTGGATTGATTATAAGAAATAAGGCATGTCTAGTGGCCAAATGGATGTGAAGAGTGTCTTCTTGAATGGCTATATTCAAGAGGAAGTATATGTTAATCAACATCCCGACTTTGAAAGCTTTAAATACACTAATCATGTATATAAACTCAAAAAATCTTTATATGGTGTAAAACAAGCTCCTAGAGCTTGGTACGATAGATTGAGTAGTTTTCGGTAGCAAAAATGGTATGTGAGAGGAAAAGTTGACACAACACTCTTTATATCAAAATCAGAAAATAATATCTTGTTAGTACATATTTACGTTGATGATATAATATTTGGTGCTACTAACGATTTTCTTTGTAAAAACATTTCTGATCTAATGAAAAGTTAGTTCGAAATTTCGATGATGGGAGAAATTAAATTTCTTCCTAAGACTACAAATGAAGCAGATGAGCAGCAGGATATTCATTCACCGAACAAAATATTGCAAGGAACTTCTGCGAATGTTCGAGATGGACAAATGTAAAGAAGTGACAACACCTATGGCATTATCTTGTTATCTCGACAAGGATGAAAAAGGTAAAGCTATAGAGGTAACAAAATATTGAGGCATAATTTAATTGGTTCATTATTTTATCTAACTGTTAGTCGTCCCGATATTATGTTTAGTATATGTATGTGCGGGAGATCTCAATCATCTCCTAAGGAATCTCACTTTACTGCTGTAAAATGTATTTTGAAGTATTAAAAGGAACATTATCTAGGGGTTTATGGTATCCTAGGGATGCCTCATTATCCTTGATAGGGTATTCTGACTCTGACTTCATAGGATGTATGTTGGACCAGAAAATTACTACTGGAACTTCCCACCTTTTGAGCAGCTCCTTAGTATCTTAGCATAGTAAAGAGCAAGCATGTGTTGCTTTGTCTACCGCCAAAGCGGAATACATTGTCATTGACGTGTGTTGCGCTCAGATATTATGGATGAAGCAGCAAATATTAGACTTTAGTCTAAAGCTTGTGAAAATACCGATAAAGTGTGATAACACAAGTGCCATCAACCTATCATAGAATGTCATTTGAATTCTAGAATTAAGCATATTGAAATAAGACACGACTATTTAAGAGATCATTTACAAAAGATGATTGTATTCTTGAATTTGTTGAAACGTCAAAGCAATTGGCCGATATTTTCACCAAGCCCCTTCCACGGGATACATTCTTTGTATTACGTAGAGAACTTGGTATTCTTGATGAAAAACATCTCCACTAATTTTCTTTAGGGTGTTGTCTGCCTTACCTTGATCTTTAATTTATGCTTATGTGTGATGTGTGTTACGAATACATGATTCCTATTGTTAACTGAATTCATGATTGTTTGATACTTCTTTAGTGTGTCATATACCTTTTAGGTCAGTGTCTGGATAATATTATCTTAGCATCCCCTAGTAATCTCAGAAATGCACTAAAATTTGTCTTTATGTTCTTAATCGTTTGTTTTGTGTTTTAATCGATTAATTTGAGTTCCAGTAGCCACAAAATAAAATTTCATCTTGTTTTAACCGATTAACAAGTTGCTTAATAGATTGCCTCGACTCAAATTTCTAAAAATTAATTTTTTTTATGAGTTTGATCGATTAACACTCACCATTAACACTCACCATTAATTCTTTTTTGAAACTACTTAATCAATTATCCTTGATTTCTTAATCGATTAAGACTAGTAAAACATGTGAAATATTTCCTTACTTTTGGCTATTATTATCATATAATATCATTGCTTTTTTATCATGCTAAGGGGGGGAAAGTGTTGTTTGAGTTTTGCAGGTTGTATTGAGCTTCCACATCTAATTTTGGACTACTACCCTATATCACCTCCTACATGTGAAATTTTGGACTGATTTAACCAATGCAAACACTCGCAATCCAACATTAAGCTAATCAAACAAAGGATTGTTTAGAATTTGTCATCAACAAAAAGGAGAGGTTGAAATGGCAAATAGTCAAAGATTATCTTTATGATGGACCTATATAGTTTTGATGAAGACAAGGAGTTAAATGAAAGCTTGAAGATATGGACATCACAACAAACAACATGCCAAATACTTGAGGTCAACATCGTAGACTTAGGATTATTTTATATTCTAGAAGTACTAAGATGATTGCCTAGTTTTGGGTCTAGGTTAGGTAAACCTTAGGTGAAAGTCTCACAAGAGTTTAAAATGAAATTCATATAGATTGAGGCATTACATCTAAACATATATGACAAGTAGAGTCATGCATAAGCATTAAGCATACATGATTTTTGTGAATAAACATTGAATCCATTTCAAAACCATGTATTGCATGTTCATTCACCATATAGAAAGTTTACCATTCACTAATGAAAAACCAATTTCGTAAATATTAATCAATTAAAATGATTGATAATCGATTATATCTTGTGGAAATCCGTTAATCGATTATGGATTGGTGTAATTGAGTAATCGATAAAATAGAATGATAATCGATAAAATAGAATGATAATTGATTATGCCTTAACAGAAAAACAAATTTTCCTAAACACATTAATCGATTAAGATAGTAGATAATCGATTAATGTCGGTAAAATCAGTTTCATATAAAAGCTGTAATTTCAACCCATGTGCATAATTGATTAAGATTCATAATTTTCATTAGGAGAAATAAAACCAAGATTCTTAGTACATAAATTCAACATCATCTTGCTTATTCTTTGAGTGATTGAAAGTGAAATCTTGAATTGTTTTCTAAGAGAGAAAAGAGAGAAAGAGAGAAAAACTTTATCTAGAGTGATTCAGTTCTCATTCATTGAAAATCACTACATTACGTTACATTTAGTTTTAGCCTTCTTGTGAGAGTTCTGTAGAGGTTTTTAGAGCCGGGTTTAGAGTTTATATCCGCACATTAAGTGTGAATCAATAACTCGGCAAACATTGTGAAAAATAAGGATTGGTTCTCTTGATTTGTTAGTATCATCGTGAAAAGAGAATTTGTGTCTTCACGAGGGTAGGAAGTCTTGGACAGAGCGAAACTTCGGTTGGGGCCCGAATTGTGAAAGGTGTGGTATCCGAGTAGGCGAGTGTGAGGTCAAACCGTGCGAGTAGGCTCATTGGATTCAAGAAAGAAGTTCTTCCTAGGTGTATTGGAAGTATGATTGTATCAAACGATTGTTTTCCAATAGTGAAGAAAAATCTCCCGATATCATAAGGGGAGGCATGGATGTAGTTTGCAAGTGGACCCGCAAACAAACCAGGATAAAAATCCTTGAGCAATCTTCTTTCCCTATCTCTTTTACATTTTTTGAAAACGTGTGCCATATACCCTTGAATTCAAATTCAAATCTATCTTCTTTCAAATCCAAATTCAAATTCAAATTCAAATTCAAATTGCTAAAACAAACCTATCTTCTTTTAAATTCGTTTTCCCTCCATGCCTTATCTCCTTGTTTGCCTTAGAGATAAAGTGTTAGCTGAATTGCCTTATCTCCTTGTTTGTCCTTATAGATAGAGTTCCTTACGTGCCTCCTTCCTTGAAATGATCATGCATTGACTTCCATTTGCCCTAGCCACGTGAAAGGCTTACCCTTGAACCTAAGTGAACTACTTGGTCACGAAATATGGACCATGTTACAAATAAGTCCCAACCCATATTACATGAATTAAATACTAAAAATACTTGAAGGAAATTAAACCTAAGACTACATGAGAATGCAATCTCATTTATTTGAATAATGCAAATAAAATAAACCAAACTATGCTATAAATTCTTTGCAAGAACATGGCCTCCAAAAATCATAGGTTGCCCCCCTTGGTTTACATCATACCCTCTTTCTTGAAAAGAATTTGTCCTCAAATTTGAGGTATCACCACCTCCTGGATCAAAGACCATCTTCTTGAATTGTAACAACCAATTCTCCACATATTCATCATTGATTATACCCTTGATGAATAGTCCAGCAATAACACATGCACCAAATAGTAATTTTGTGAGGAAACGTTCATCCTTAAAAAACTTCGTAAGAATTGAGTCATCAAGGCTTGTGCTAATCACATCCATATGAATAACTTGCCCAATGTAAAAGTCAGCCTCCAAAATGTATGGATGAATAGGTGCTTCTTCTTTAATAAGGTTCACTCCAAATTCCTGCAAAATGTTGTGAATAAAACTAGGCAAAGACTTGTTAGTAGTAAAAAGAATTTCTTTAACCTGGAGTGGAGGTAGGGGCTGTTTTGGAACCAAAATATTCTCACTTCCCTCTTTTTGAACTTTCTTTTCACACACAATTGCCTTTTTCTCCTCCTGAGACTTGTTAGTAGTAACTAAAATTTCTTTACCCTGTAGTGGAGGTAGGGGTTGTTTTGGAACCAAAATATTCTCACTTCCCTCTTTTTCAATTTCCTTTTTACACACAATTGCCTTTTTCTCCTCCTCAATTTTTTTCTTCAGAGTCTTCTGATCCTCAATCACTTGTGTAGGAGATAAGGGACGTAACACCAACTTTCGATTTTGGTGAAAAAAAGTGTATTTGTTTGAAAATCCATCATGGATGGTCCTCTTATCCATGTGCCATGGACGACCCAAACGTATATGGCTGGTCTCCATGTGAACCACATCACAAAGAACTACATCTTCATATTTCCCTATTGAAAAGGGAACCTCCACTTGCTGGTTCACAATAATCCCCCCAATCTCACTTAACCATTGTAGTTGGTAAGGAGTGGGATGTGGTTTAGTCTCAAGGTTTAGTTTTGAAACTAACCTTGAACTAGCCATGTTGGTACAACCACCATCAATACTTAATAGGCAGATGTTTCCTTGGACCAAACACCTAGAAAGGAAGATGTTTGTCCTTTGGTTGGCCTCATTGGCCATGACTTGGGTTTCAAGCCAAAACTAGCTCTGATGACCACTTGATGACAACCTCTTGGGGCTGCCTTTGAATTAAAGGATCGTTTTAGCTTGAACTTAGATTTGTGAATGTGTGAATTCGGTTTTGGGGAATTAGGGTAATTTTGGGGTAGATGTGGCTTCGGTTTGGGATGTATAATTAGGCTAGGGTTTGTGTATGGTTTGTAGGATGAAGGTGAAGGTGGAAAAGAATGGAAGGTGAGGAGCGCCACAAGCAATGCTGCTTGATAAGCTATGGGGTTCGCCACAAGCAAGGATGCTTGATAAGAACAAGTATGGTGGTGGCCACGGCCAACCTAGGTTTAGGAGAAGTGCTCTCAACTAAAACAATTCAAATTTACTCAAAATAAAACTTAACCTTTATTAATGATTTGATCAAACTATAAATAGGCAAAGTTGCCTTGGCTGAATAGATAAAATAGAAGATAGAAATCAAATTATCTTCTAGTAAACATAAAAATAAAATCCTAAGTAATATCAATTGGTTGAGCTGAATTGCTTGTTTGACTTAGTCTTGAGTGTAATTCGGTTTTGGTGGATGGTTGGCCGAATTTGTTGAGGAGAAGGAAGAGACTTGATCAATTTGACTTCATCTTGAGGAACTAATCATATTTAATTTGAATCCAATCTGATTTGTTGTTGGTTGGAGATGAGATTAGGATTCCCTATTTTATAGCCTTGTGCACCTTAAAAGATTGAGCTTCCTATCTTCTTTCCTTGTTTCTAGCCGTGTGCATCTTTGGGAGATTGATTAATCTCTCTTTAATCTTCATATAATCTTCTCTTTATCTCCAAGTTTGAAAACGTGTGCCATATACCCTTGAATTCAAATTCAAATCTATCTTCTTTCAAATCCAAATTCAAATTCAAATTCAAATTCAAATTGCTAAAACAAACCTATCTTCTTTTAAATTCGTTTTCCCTCCATGCCTTATCTCCTTGTTTGCCTTAGAGATAAAGTGTTAGCTGAATTGCCTTATCTCCTTGTTTGTCCTTATAGATAGAGTTCCTTACGTGCCTCCTTCCTTGAAATGATCATGCATTGACTTCCATTTGCCCTAGCCACGTGAAAGGCTTACCCTTGAACCTAAGTGAACTACTTGGTCACGAAATATGGACCATGTTACAAATAAGTCCCAACCCATATTACATGAATTAAATACTAAAAATACTTGAAGGAAATTAAACCTAAGACTACATGAGAATGCAATCTCATTTATTTGAATAATGCAAATAAAATAAACCAAACTATGCTATAAATTCTTTGCAAGAACATGGCCTCCAAAAATCATAGGTTGCCCCCCTTGGTTTACATCATACCCTCTTTCTTGAAAAGAATTTGTCCTCAAATTTGAGGTATCACCACCTCCTGGATCAAAGACCATCTTCTTGAATTGTAACAACCAATTCTCCACATATTCATCATTGATTATACCCTTGATGAATAGTCCAGCAATAACACATGCACCAAATAGTAATTTTGTGAGGAAACGTTCATCCTTAAAAAACTTCGTAAGAATTGAGTCATCAAGGCTTGTGCTAATCACATCCATATGAATAACTTGCCCAATGTAAAAGTCAGCCTCCAAAATGTATGGATGAATAGGTGCTTCTTCTTTAATAAGGTTCACTCCAAATTCCTGCAAAATGTTGTGAATAAAACTAGGCAAAGACTTGTTAGTAGTAAAAAGAATTTCTTTAACCTGGAGTGGAGGTAGGGGCTGTTTTGGAACCAAAATATTCTCACTTCCCTCTTTTTGAACTTTCTTTTCACACACAATTGCCTTTTTCTCCTCCTGAGACTTGTTAGTAGTAACTAAAATTTCTTTACCCTGTAGTGGAGGTAGGGGTTGTTTTGGAACCAAAATATTCTCACTTCCCTCTTTTTCAATTTCCTTTTTACACACAATTGCCTTTTTCTCCTCCTCAATTTTTTTCTTCAGAGTCTTCTGATCCTCAATCACTTGTGTAGGAGATAAGGGACGTAACACCAACTTTCGATTTTGGTGAAAAAAAGTGTATTTGTTTGAAAATCCATCATGGATGGTCCTCTTATCCATGTGCCATGGACGACCCAAACGTATATGGCTGGTCTCCATGTGAACCACATCACAAAGAACTACATCTTCATATTTCCCTATTGAAAAGGGAACCTCCACTTGCTGGTTCACAATAATCCCCCCAATCTCACTTAACCATTGTAGTTGGTAAGGAGTGGGATGTGGTTTAGTCTCAAGGTTTAGTTTTGAAACTAACCTTGAACTAGCCATGTTGGTACAACCACCATCAATACTTAATAGGCAGATGTTTCCTTGGACCAAACACCTAGAAAGGAAGATGTTTGTCCTTTGGTTGGCCTCATTGGCCATGACTTGGGTTTCAAGCCAAAACTAGCTCTGATGACCACTTGATGACAACCTCTTGGGGCTGCCTTTGAATTAAAGGATCGTTTTAGCTTGAACTTAGATTTGTGAATGTGTGAATTCGGTTTTGGGGAATTAGGGTAATTTTGGGGTAGATGTGGCTTCGGTTTGGGATGTATAATTAGGCTAGGGTTTGTGTATGGTTTGTAGGATGAAGGTGAAGGTGGAAAAGAATGGAAGGTGAGGAGCGCCACAAGCAATGCTGCTTGATAAGCTATGGGGTTCGCCACAAGCAAGGATGCTTGATAAGAACAAGTATGGTGGTGGCCACGGCCAACCTAGGTTTAGGAGAAGTGCTCTCAACTAAAACAATTCAAATTTACTCAAAATAAAACTTAACCTTTATTAATGATTTGATCAAACTATAAATAGGCAAAGTTGCCTTGGCTGAATAGATAAAATAGAAGATAGAAATCAAATTATCTTCTAGTAAACATAAAAATAAAATCCTAAGTAATATCAATTGGTTGAGCTGAATTGCTTGTTTGACTTAGTCTTGAGTGTAATTCGGTTTTGGTGGATGGTTGGCCGAATTTGTTGAGGAGAAGGAAGAGACTTGATCAATTTGACTTCATCTTGAGGAACTAATCATATTTAATTTGAATCCAATCTGATTTGTTGTTGGTTGGAGATGAGATTAGGATTCCCTATTTTATAGCCTTGTGCACCTTAAAAGATTGAGCTTCCTATCTTCTTTCCTTGTTTCTAGCCGTGTGCATCTTTGGGAGATTGATTAATCTCTCTTTAATCTTCATATAATCTTCTCTTTATCTCCAAGTTTGAAAACGTGTGCCATATACCCTTGAATTCAAATTCAAATCTATCTTCTTTCAAATCCAAATTCAAATTCAAATTCAAATTCAAATTGCTAAAACAAACCTATCTTCTTTTAAATTCGTTTTCCCTCCATGCCTTATCTCCTTGTTTGCCTTAGAGATAAAGTGTTAGCTGAATTGCCTTATCTCCTTGTTTGTCCTTATAGATAGAGTTCCTTACGTGCCTCCTTCCTTGAAATGATCATGCATTGACTTCCATTTGCCCTAGCCACGTGAAAGGCTTACCCTTGAACCTAAGTGAACTACTTGGTCACGAAATATGGACCATGTTACAAATAAGTCCCAACCCATATTACATGAATTAAATACTAAAAATACTTGAAGGAAATTAAACCTAAGACTACATGAGAATGCAATCTCATTTATTTGAATAATGCAAATAAAATAAACCAAACTATGCTATAAATTCTTTGCAAGAACATGGCCTCCAAAAATCATAGGTTGCCCCCCTTGGTTTACATCATACCCTCTTTCTTGAAAAGAATTTGTCCTCAAATTTGAGGTATCACCACCTCCTGGATCAAAGACCATCTTCTTGAATTGTAACAACCAATTCTCCACATATTCATCATTGATTATACCCTTGATGAATAGTCCAGCAATAACACATGCACCAAATAGTAATTTTGTGAGGAAACGTTCATCCTTAAAAAACTTCGTAAGAATTGAGTCATCAAGGCTTGTGCTAATCACATCCATATGAATAACTTGCCCAATGTAAAAGTCAGCCTCCAAAATGTATGGATGAATAGGTGCTTCTTCTTTAATAAGGTTCACTCCAAATTCCTGCAAAATGTTGTGAATAAAACTAGGCAAAGACTTGTTAGTAGTAAAAAGAATTTCTTTAACCTGGAGTGGAGGTAGGGGCTGTTTTGGAACCAAAATATTCTCACTTCCCTCTTTTTGAACTTTCTTTTCACACACAATTGCCTTTTTCTCCTCCTGAGACTTGTTAGTAGTAACTAAAATTTCTTTACCCTGTAGTGGAGGTAGGGGTTGTTTTGGAACCAAAATATTCTCACTTCCCTCTTTTTCAATTTCCTTTTTACACACAATTGCCTTTTTCTCCTCCTCAATTTTTTTCTTCAGAGTCTTCTGATCCTCAATCACTTGTGTAGGAGATAAGGGACGTAACACCAACTTTCGATTTTGGTGAAAAAAAGTGTATTTGTTTGAAAATCCATCATGGATGGTCCTCTTATCCATGTGCCATGGACGACCCAAACGTATATGGCTGGTCTCCATGTGAACCACATCACAAAGAACTACATCTTCATATTTCCCTATTGAAAAGGGAACCTCCACTTGCTGGTTCACAATAATCCCCCCAATCTCACTTAACCATTGTAGTTGGTAAGGAGTGGGATGTGGTTTAGTCTCAAGGTTTAGTTTTGAAACTAACCTTGAACTAGCCATGTTGGTACAACCACCATCAATACTTAATAGGCAGATGTTTCCTTGGACCAAACACCTAGAAAGGAAGATGTTTGTCCTTTGGTTGGCCTCATTGGCCATGACTTGGGTTTCAAGCCAAAACTAGCTCTGATGACCACTTGATGACAACCTCTTGGGGCTGCCTTTGAATTAAAGGATCGTTTTAGCTTGAACTTAGATTTGTGAATGTGTGAATTCGGTTTTGGGGAATTAGGGTAATTTTGGGGTAGATGTGGCTTCGGTTTGGGATGTATAATTAGGCTAGGGTTTGTGTATGGTTTGTAGGATGAAGGTGAAGGTGGAAAAGAATGGAAGGTGAGGAGCGCCACAAGCAATGCTGCTTGATAAGCTATGGGGTTCGCCACAAGCAAGGATGCTTGATAAGAACAAGTATGGTGGTGGCCACGGCCAACCTAGGTTTAGGAGAAGTGCTCTCAACTAAAACAATTCAAATTTACTCAAAATAAAACTTAACCTTTATTAATGATTTGATCAAACTATAAATAGGCAAAGTTGCCTTGGCTGAATAGATAAAATAGAAGATAGAAATCAAATTATCTTCTAGTAAACATAAAAATAAAATCCTAAGTAATATCAATTGGTTGAGCTGAATTGCTTGTTTGACTTAGTCTTGAGTGTAATTCGGTTTTGGTGGATGGTTGGCCGAATTTGTTGAGGAGAAGGAAGAGACTTGATCAATTTGACTTCATCTTGAGGAACTAATCATATTTAATTTGAATCCAATCTGATTTGTTGTTGGTTGGAGATGAGATTAGGATTCCCTATTTTATAGCCTTGTGCACCTTAAAAGATTGAGCTTCCTATCTTCTTTCCTTGTTTCTAGCCGTGTGCATCTTTGGGAGATTGATTAATCTCTCTTTAATCTTCATATAATCTTCTCTTTATCTCCAAGTTTGAAAACGTGTGCCATATACCCTTGAATTCAAATTCAAATCTATCTTCTTTCAAATCCAAATTCAAATTCAAATTCAAATTCAAATTGCTAAAACAAACCTATCTTCTTTTAAATTCGTTTTCCCTCCATGCCTTATCTCCTTGTTTGCCTTAGAGATAAAGTGTTAGCTGAATTGCCTTATCTCCTTGTTTGTCCTTATAGATAGAGTTCCTTACGTGCCTCCTTCCTTGAAATGATCATGCATTGACTTCCATTTGCCCTAGCCACGTGAAAGGCTTACCCTTGAACCTAAGTGAACTACTTGGTCACGAAATATGGACCATGTTACAAATAAGTCCCAACCCATATTACATGAATTAAATACTAAAAATACTTGAAGGAAATTAAACCTAAGACTACATGAGAATGCAATCTCATTTATTTGAATAATGCAAATAAAATAAACCAAACTATGCTATAAATTCTTTGCAAGAACATGGCCTCCAAAAATCATAGGTTGCCCCCCTTGGTTTACATCATACCCTCTTTCTTGAAAAGAATTTGTCCTCAAATTTGAGGTATCACCACCTCCTGGATCAAAGACCATCTTCTTGAATTGTAACAACCAATTCTCCACATATTCATCATTGATTATACCCTTGATGAATAGTCCAGCAATAACACATGCACCAAATAGTAATTTTGTGAGGAAACGTTCATCCTTAAAAAACTTCGTAAGAATTGAGTCATCAAGGCTTGTGCTAATCACATCCATATGAATAACTTGCCCAATGTAAAAGTCAGCCTCCAAAATGTATGGATGAATAGGTGCTTCTTCTTTAATAAGGTTCACTCCAAATTCCTGCAAAATGTTGTGAATAAAACTAGGCAAAGACTTGTTAGTAGTAAAAAGAATTTCTTTAACCTGGAGTGGAGGTAGGGGCTGTTTTGGAACCAAAATATTCTCACTTCCCTCTTTTTGAACTTTCTTTTCACACACAATTGCCTTTTTCTCCTCCTGAGACTTGTTAGTAGTAACTAAAATTTCTTTACCCTGTAGTGGAGGTAGGGGTTGTTTTGGAACCAAAATATTCTCACTTCCCTCTTTTTCAATTTCCTTTTTACACACAATTGCCTTTTTCTCCTCCTCAATTTTTTTCTTCAGAGTCTTCTGATCCTCAATCACTTGTGTAGGAGATAAGGGACGTAACACCAACTTTCGATTTTGGTGAAAAAAAGTGTATTTGTTTGAAAATCCATCATGGATGGTCCTCTTATCCATGTGCCATGGACGACCCAAACGTATATGGCTGGTCTCCATGTGAACCACATCACAAAGAACTACATCTTCATATTTCCCTATTGAAAAGGGAACCTCCACTTGCTGGTTCACAATAATCCCCCCAATCTCACTTAACCATTGTAGTTGGTAAGGAGTGGGATGTGGTTTAGTCTCAAGGTTTAGTTTTGAAACTAACCTTGAACTAGCCATGTTGGTACAACCACCATCAATACTTAATAGGCAGATGTTTCCTTGGACCAAACACCTAGAAAGGAAGATGTTTGTCCTTTGGTTGGCCTCATTGGCCATGACTTGGGTTTCAAGCCAAAACTAGCTCTGATGACCACTTGATGACAACCTCTTGGGGCTGCCTTTGAATTAAAGGATCGTTTTAGCTTGAACTTAGATTTGTGAATGTGTGAATTCGGTTTTGGGGAATTAGGGTAATTTTGGGGTAGATGTGGCTTCGGTTTGGGATGTATAATTAGGCTAGGGTTTGTGTATGGTTTGTAGGATGAAGGTGAAGGTGGAAAAGAATGGAAGGTGAGGAGCGCCACAAGCAATGCTGCTTGATAAGCTATGGGGTTCGCCACAAGCAAGGATGCTTGATAAGAACAAGTATGGTGGTGGCCACGGCCAACCTAGGTTTAGGAGAAGTGCTCTCAACTAAAACAATTCAAATTTACTCAAAATAAAACTTAACCTTTATTAATGATTTGATCAAACTATAAATAGGCAAAGTTGCCTTGGCTGAATAGATAAAATAGAAGATAGAAATCAAATTATCTTCTAGTAAACATAAAAATAAAATCCTAAGTAATATCAATTGGTTGAGCTGAATTGCTTGTTTGACTTAGTCTTGAGTGTAATTCGGTTTTGGTGGATGGTTGGCCGAATTTGTTGAGGAGAAGGAAGAGACTTGATCAATTTGACTTCATCTTGAGGAACTAATCATATTTAATTTGAATCCAATCTGATTTGTTGTTGGTTGGAGATGAGATTAGGATTCCCTATTTTATAGCCTTGTGCACCTTAAAAGATTGAGCTTCCTATCTTCTTTCCTTGTTTCTAGCCGTGTGCATCTTTGGGAGATTGATTAATCTCTCTTTAATCTTCATATAATCTTCTCTTTATCTCCAAGTTTGAAAACGTGTGCCATATACCCTTGAATTCAAATTCAAATCTATCTTCTTTCAAATCCAAATTCAAATTCAAATTCAAATTCAAATTGCTAAAACAAACCTATCTTCTTTTAAATTCGTTTTCCCTCCATGCCTTATCTCCTTGTTTGCCTTAGAGATAAAGTGTTAGCTGAATTGCCTTATCTCCTTGTTTGTCCTTATAGATAGAGTTCCTTACGTGCCTCCTTCCTTGAAATGATCATGCATTGACTTCCATTTGCCCTAGCCACGTGAAAGGCTTACCCTTGAACCTAAGTAAACTACTTGGTCATGAATATGGACCAATGTTACAAATAATTCCCAACCCATATTACATGAATTAAATATTAAAAATACTTGAATGAAAATAAACCTAAGACTATATGAGAATGCAATCTCATTTATTTGAATCAATGAAAATAAAATAAACCTAAGTATAAAGTGACATAAGGACATAAATGTCCTCCTCACATACCCTCTCCTGGGTCAATTGTGTCCTTTGAGACTTTAAGGATCCTTGCCTTGGCTTTGGCCCTAGTTGTAGGACCATCATGACTTATCTTGCCCTTGGAATCAAAGGCTGCCCTAGGAGGGTTTACATCAATTTTTATAAGGTGTAAAAATATTATTTTTGTGGGGGTGGGGAAGCAAGCACTACCATTAAGGTCCACCACTGGCCATAACCTCACCCTACATTGCCTTTTCCAATAGTAGATGTGTTACAAATGAGAGTTAAGACATAATTCTCATGTTTCTTCTGCTTCTCTTATTGCCTCTCTCACTCTTTTAATCACTTCAACTCCAAGTTCACATATGAATGATGATGGCCAAAAATCTTTGAAGCTTTATCAATTTCTAGGGTTTCAATTGTTTGTATCCTTGAAACAAAGAAAGCAATCAGATTTTGATACTACTATTTTATGTGACCTCAGACTAGGCTTCCTTTTAGTCAACCTGATCAAACTCTCTTCAATCTCCTTCATTTAATCAATGTGTCTTCCTTTGGATTCTTTTGCGTGAACCACATTCGTAAAGAAAATTAATTTATGGTTTGTGCTAATGCTATAATTGTTTTTGAGTTTTATAAAAATAGAATAATAATTTTCTACAACTGCACCACCATCAGTGAAGGATCTACATAGAGATATATATGAGTTTGAATCATCTAGAATCATTATATAAATGGAATTTTAAAAGGACTTGCCTTAATTGATTTAAATTCTATAGAAACGTTAAAGTAAATTGTATACATTACTTAAGAGTTAACAATTGTGTCAAAGGATCATAATTTGTGAAACAAAATCAAATCATTGTAAATTATGATAGTTTTATATATATACAGTAACAATTATTCTCAATCAGTGCTTCATAATAGAGAATACATAAACATATACTTACATTTGAATATTATGTTTCTAAATTATCAACAAACTATGAAGAAAATGAAATAGCAACAAGATGGACGACTTTAGAATGCATAAACTAGACAAGAGGAACCAATGTTAAACAAACAAGTAATATACATTGATCTTGTCCTTTTCTTCCTCTGTTGGTTGCCACTCAAAGTTTTCAAGTTTATTTTTTATTATTTGAAAGAGGTGGGGTACTAAAGTTTAATTTGGTGGACCAAATCGATTTCAACAATTTGAGGTTGTTTCTTTAGCCTTTCTTTTTCTTTTCATCTCCCCTTTGAACAAAATATGTGCTTGTTGACACATGTTGGCAGCTTCATTTGTAAGATTTACATAGAATCATGCTGAAAGAAATGCATGAGGCTTCTATTATTCTTAGCCCTTTTCCCCATTTTCACTCCCCTTGGTCCCACTAGGGGACCACACCCCAAAGATCTTTAGACCAAGTCTCACAAGTTAAATGAGAGTCATTTGAGATTTATAGGTAAACTTACGTCATTATATATTGACTGAAATATTATAGTTTTTGTGTAACTTTTAAATTAATTATCAAACTAGTGTAGTTTTTTAGGAGTCGTCGATAGTATTGGCGATTTCATGAGGATCTCAACAATAGGGTGTCGAGTTTCTTATTTTTTGCCCCTTACTGTAATCATCAATGATATTGAAGTTTTTAATATAATATGACAATGTTGAAAATGGGGTTCAAGTTTTTAATATAATATGATTTTTTTTGTAAAGTGGACAATGGGGTTCAAGTTTTTCATATAACATAAATTTCTTACAAAGTTGGCAATGAAGTTGGTGTTTTTAATATGATATTGTCAACATTGTAAAAAAAAATCATATTATATTAAAAACTCCAACCTCATTGTCAACATTGTAAAAAATTTCATATTATATTAAAAACTCTAACCTCATTGTCAACTTTGTCACATTAGACATTAATTAATATGCCTTTTATATTTTGTATTTGTCTAGAAAAAATTCTCTTGTTTACAATAAATTTGGTTCTAATAACATGTCTTGAATTATAAAAGAAGTTCCATGATAGTTGAATTTATTTAACCTACTAGAATTTAATGAACAATTTAGAACCGTATAACTCTTCTTGTAATTAAAAAACATGACCTTGATGGTATCTTTCTTATAGATCATTTCAGACTAATTCGTAGGCACTTTCTAACCAAAAAACATTTTGAACAATCGAAAGGTCTGGTAATTGATTTATCCAATATATCAAAGTGTTGCATATGTCTCAAGCTCCATATTAAGGATCACTAATATAAGGTTTTAGAAGAGTTTCATCTACAAGTTATATATTGTTCTTGGATTTCAATGTCATAGACATGATGACTCTTGACCAAACAGAAGGATTTCTTTTGACCTAGTATCCCAATTTTATGAAACGTTGAGCATATATCTTTGGTTCTACTACTCATATAGTCATAGGGTCAAATCTTAGTGATTTGCATGCATGCTCAATTTTCTTTTTCATATTGTATTCTTGCAATATGTCAAGAAAGAACATTAATGTTGGTTTCACCATAACCACTTTTTATTTATTTATTAACTACTGCCCAAATATATTAATGATGAGACAAGAAAAAGAAAGTTACAATGAGTTGAACCTATAGATAGGAAGACCCATCCTATTTCTAGAGAAGTCTTGAATAAGGAAGTTTGGAACAAGGTTCCACCAAGTAAAAGTCCTATGATGAAAATCATAATTGGCCAGTTTATCAGCACAACTATTATCACTTTTTTTTACTTGACTAGAAATTCTCCCTTTCTTTAAGATGATCTTTAGCCACTTCTTTTTTGCTTGGCGCAAGAAAGTATTTTCATCATCTTTTTCTTTAGCTAATATTCAATAATTAATCCTCCATGAAAGGAAAAATTATTTACGTTCGATGTAGTAGGGGAGGTCCTAGAGTATATGGAAGTACCTTCGAGAATAAAGTGGTTAAGCATTTCCCATGAGAAAGAATGAGTAATATAAACTATGAAGTAGGTAATATATACTTTGGGCTAGAATAACGTGAGTGATATGTTCTTCAAATTTGTAACAAATACTCCTTAATTATACCGTAAAATACATTTAATATAAGTTAGAAGTTGCTCTCACAAAATAGGAACTTACTTGAGTAGCAATTATCTCAATTTTATATCCATTTCAAATTCATACTTTAGATCAAGATCTTTCAACGTTGTATGGCTATTAATTTTATCATTGTGTGTGCATCTTCTTTGAGAATATCTCTCGAGATCATAACGACGGTGGATATGGAGTTCTGTGCAAAACATATTTCCCATAACCACAAAACGCACTAGATGAAGAAAATGTAAATATTTATAGTGAAACATTTAAACCAATTACCAACAAAGGAAGAAGACACTAGAGACGAATAAGGTAATAAGAGTATTCTCATACTTCCCTACATGATTGTAGTATTGAGGAAGCATATTGAACAGAAACTACAAGGAAATATATGCCAATAACTATTAACTTTGGAGTTATCATTTAATAGATCTTTATATCACTGTATGAACACCTTATTGATAACAATCTCATATGGTTTGCATCTAAGCTGTGAGGAAGGAAAATCATGTGTTTTTTTATATTTTTAGGTAAGGAATTAATCCATTTCGGGGTGTATAGTTGTTTCATCCAACAAATGTTGCTCCTAGTAATTGAATCTTTGATATATTGATATTTTGATATTTTGAGAATGCAGTGGGGTCTTACACTACTATACCAACACATTGTTGATGATTATATGACATTTGAGAAAAAAATCATTATTTTAAGTAAATGTATAAAATCCATTTTATATTTAAATATTTGATTTTAGATTATATTTTTAAAATAGTACTATTTGATATAAATTATTTAATAAGATCAGTTTTAACTTCAAAGTTAGAATTGGGTGTAAATACGTTAAGTTGAGTTTGGCTTAACTTAATAATGATTTGTTATTTTGTTTAGCTCAAAACTCCATATAATTTATCTTTTCAATTTAAATTTAATTTGATTAGAGTTTATAATTATTATTTAATTTGTTTCTCATAATAAATTCAACCCATAACATATATTTGTTTCTCATAATAAATTCAACCCATAACTGAATCAAGTTTGACTTGAATAATTTAGCAAATTATCAACAATGCACCATAAAACAACACATGGTTTCTTGCTTAACCAAATGTCATGAGCGTCTAAATGAATACAACTAAGTATTGGATTGCCTAAGAATAATATTAGTCTTTCATCTTATTTTCAGGTCTTAATTTAATCCCTTGCCAATAAATGGTTTCAATTTAGCCTTTTCTCGAATATTTGTCAATTTTTATATCTTAATTTGATCCCTTCACATTAAATGGTGTCAATTTGGCATTTTCTCAAATATTTGTCAATTTTACCCTTCTATCATAACAGTGTTGGATATTCACTGGAATATATCAAAATGTGAGCGGATATTCCTTTCCACATACTGAAAATTAGATTTTATACTAAGAAATTGAATATTTTCTGTAACTTTCCTTTTCCCCTTTCCTCTCTCATCTCCAATTTCATCAGTTTTATAATTTATTCATCTTTATCAACCTAATTACAAAATTAATCTAAATTCCAATTAATGAAAAGCCAAGATTCTTGTTAAGGATCTCCTACAATCATTTGATATACTTCAATGAAATTTAACATTGTTAAGATGAAAGGGTAAATTTGATAAACACTAAAAAATAGAGGACTAAATTGTCCCAAAAAAGAATCAAATTAAATCCTAAAAATAAGATAAAGGACCAAAAGAATACTTTAACCTATTATATATATATTATAAATTATTCTACCCCTTTCTGAAACAAGATCGGTTAAGGAGCTGAAATATAAATTGTATATTGAAAAATAGTCTATTCAAATGCATTAAAACTTTAAAAGTTACAACTTCCATTGTATTATTTTTAATTTATTGAATAACATGTGCCTTGAAATACTTGTTAATATGATTTTTCTTTTGATATATATTCAACACAACAACGTTTGAGAAGCATTGTTAATCATGATAATATACTATTACGATCAAACAAAAAGCATATAAAAACACTGTTATACATCTAAAATATACGTTGTTGAAGTGCAACTTTGGTGTAGTGTGACTTGCTAGTATGGCTTTTCCTTTTTGTTATAATAATTGTTTTTATGTTATAAGGTAATAGATTGATACACTACAACAGCAAAAACTGTAGAAAATTACATTAACCATAGTTTTTGTTGCAGGAGCAATCAAGGATGTTTGCAATATATTATTTAGCCAAAAGGTTTAATTTCATTCGCCACATTTGTTTGCTAATTGTTGACTTAGAGCATGGGATGGGTTAATCACGTCTCCTACTCGTTTCTAAATATTGATCGGGTCAATTTTTGAACTCGAACCCATTCCTAATTAGGATGAGACGCGTGAGAGACAGATCTAAAATAAGACGGGTCAAGACAGGAACGAGTCTGGATTGGAAAATGTCAAAATGACAAATGTAGATTTTGTTCTCATATCTTTAAGCATTCATAATCAAAATCATCACAATTTGTATACAAACTCAAATAAAACATGTACATCAGTATATAAACTGCAAATTGTAAATTGGATCTTTCAAACTACAAACTATCACAATCACGTGATTGAAAACTATAGAAGACATTGAAAATTTTGGAACAATTTAAACTGTCAAGTGTCAGCATAATGGGTATTGTAGGTATTTGAGTTATGTGGGCTGAATATAATAGATATTGATAGATACTTATTCAACTATTCTTGATATATAACTATAAGGAACAAGTTGGGTGACCCGGACATAGACCTAAATCCGTCCTTTTTTGACGACGGGTCAATCCCTTTTAATCGGGTCTATCCTTTTTTATTTATTTGGATGGGTCAGACCCGTCCCTAAGCCTTCGGGTTAAGACGGGTCTACAGGTCGTGTCGGGTCTTGCTCATCCCAAGATATAACTGTTGGATGAAGATGTTATTCAGATACGATGTTCCTAGTATATGGACCTTTAATATGTATGGTTGGATTTGTGAAATATGTAAATTGGTTGTCGCCGAGCGAGAAAGAGCTTGTTGAGCGTGAATGGGCAAAATATTGGATAGTCAAATACCCATTTTCACTGAGCGCAAATAAATGAACTTCTACATCTTTGAAACTGCATAAAACTTGATTTGTGAATCCTAATTTTTATTCCTTTAGTCATTTTCGATTTCTTAGGCTTAGAATCATAGTTTAAGGGGGTTTGCAAGCCATTGGAGAGGGACTCTTGAAGATTGAAGACATTACAACCTTGTGGACCTAAACTTGGTGTTCTTCCATGGAGGTATTCATCTCTCTTTTCCATTATATTGGTTTACATGGAAATGAATAACTAACTGCTCTGTTGTTGGGATTAGATCTAATATTAAAGACATGTAGAATATAATTATAATCAATTTGACTCTCATAAATGTATGCACAATGAATAACATTTATGGAACTTTATACATGAGATCACATGACTGATAAGTGCAATATTTACACATTTTTTAATATTATTTGCTAGCACTTTTTCGGCCCAGTTAATAACCCATATCCTTCAATCATAACGCATTTCTACATATATCACACAATGACTTGCCTGTATCCATTTGTTCACTATTTGATGGTGAATGATATTTATTTACAAACTTGTGTCAGTTTAATATGATGCATTCACATGATTATTTGAATGTCTTAGGAGATAATTGATAACTTTATTTTATTTAAATAGTATAATATATAGAAATTTATATACAGTTGTTACTTCATTTACCATATATGAAAATTTATAAACAGTTATTACATCATTCGCCATATATGGATTACATTTTTTTTGAAGAATGAAGAATGATAATAATTAAAGATGAATAGTTATTAATACAGTGGCAATGTATGAAATTCATATATAATTTGTTCTATTACTGAATTTGTTAGTAAAATATTCTCTATATTTTTTATGTCTTTTATTGATGTGTCTTATATATATATATATATCCTCAAAACTTATTCATTTTAATGAAGAAAGATGGACATTTGTCATCCTTTCTTTTATGAATGTTATATATTTATTCTATGTATGTAAATATTTATATGTAATCAATACATTATCTATTTATTTGTATTAGTTATATTTAAGAGTCAATGGTCAAATATGAGTAGTGAATGATACAATAATACAATAAAAAATAATTTTTTATTACCAATAAAGTGATAGTCTAGTAGTGTAAGACATCGCTAGATCCTCAACAAGATGAAAATGTTAAGAGTTCGATTCCTAGGAGCGACACTTGTTTGGAGAGATAACCACACACTCCAAAAGAAATTAGTTCCTTACCTTACCCTTGGTAGTACAAAAAAAAATAATAGCATACAAAATTTATTATAAAATGCATACTTTTTTTTGTTGTATATTAATTTGATGATGAATGATGAAAATATATGCTTAGTATATAGTGTAACGGCTCACATCATACTTACAAATAGAAAATATTTTTCTTATTTGACGAAAGAAAATATTATTACCGTGTACAACATATCTTCAACACTAAGTAGACTTCTACCAAAGAAATTGGTGACTTAATAAAGCTGAAAATATAGCTTTGGATTAATAAGAAATTACATAAGCAAATTATGGTTTACGATGAATCGCTGACTAACCCCTTGGATTATCTTTGAAATATTTATTAACTTCCTTTTCTCTTTTTTTCTTTTCTTTTGTATTGTTGATGTGTAACTTTTTAATACATTTAATACGTTATTTATATTGGAACTTGGTGATCCATATCAGAAGATCAACACAAAATGAAAGTAAAGAATTAGAGAATGTGTATTGTGTAAAACAACAAGAATATGAAAATTGGATGAATAATATTTTATTGACTGATTAAGCCATTCAAGAGTTACAATTTATAAGATGAGTGTGGTGAAAAATACCACCCTTCTACAACTAATTCATAACATAAATTATTAACTAACTAATAACCAAAGAGAACAACAAAGCCAAACTAATCTAATCATGTGGCTCCATGGTTGCTTGACAAAGAAGTAATCTGTTTATAATGAAAACAAGTGTTTGATGAAATTTTTGAATAACTCCACACAGCTATGTTTAGTAGCCAAGTGCCTTCATCACAATTTGCACAATTGGCTGAGTCATAGGCATGAATGTTTTGATCTTCCTTCTGTTTAAACTTGGTATAACTCTGGATATTCACACCTTGATCAGATTTGGTGCAATTCTAGACTTGGGGTTGGTCTAGCACTTGATCAAATTGGTCTGGTACTTGATCAACTTGGTGTGGCTTGTGCAGCAGCCTTAATTCATCCTTGTTTGATCATTATCTTCATATTTTGATATCACCCCACAAGTTGGACTATGTATATCACATAGTCCAAACTTGGATGCAAGAGGATAGAACTTGGCAGGTGCAAGAGTCTTAGTAAAAATGTATGCAATCTGAAAATTAGTAGAAGTAGGCATCAAGTGAACAAATCCATTAGTGACTTTTTCTCTATTGAAATGGAAATCTATTTCAACGTCTTTCGTCCTTTCATGAAAAAATGGATTGACAGCAATATAAAGAGCAGATTGGTTATCACAATACAACACAATAGGATAAGTCTTAATAATGAGTAAATAATTGAAAAGATACATTAACCATTCGGCTTCATAGCCTGCAAGAGCAAGGGCTCTATACTCATCCTCAGTAGAGGATCTTGAATATGATGCATTCACATGATTATTTGAATGTCTTAGGAGATAATTGATAACTTTATTTTATTTAAATAGTATAATATATAGAAATTTATATACAGTTGTTACTTCATTTACCATATATGAAAATTTATAAACAGTTATTACATCATTCGCCATATATGGATTACATTTTTTTTGAAGAATGAAGAATGATAATAATTAAAGATGAATAGTTATTAATACAGTGGCAATGTATGAAATTCATATATAATTTGTTCTATTACTGAATTTGTTAGTAAAATATTCTCTATATTTTTTATGTCTTTTATTGATGTGTCTTTTGACTCTCATATACATTAACATCTTCCTTTTCAATTGCAATATTTTAAATAAAGTATCACGTTATTTATTGATTTTTAGTGATTTTGAACTTATATAGGGCAATGCCAACCTATTTGTTATTAACAAAATTTCACATCTGAATCCATTTCTATTAGATATTTTGTTAAGAATATAATAAAAAATAATTTTTTATTACCAATAAAGTGATAGTCTAGTAGTGTAAGACATCGCTAGATCCTCAACAAGATGAAAATGTTAAGAGTTCGATTCCTAGGAGCGACACTTGTTTGGAGAGATAACCACACACTCCAAAAGAAATTAGTTCCTTACCTTACCCTTGGTAGTACAAAAAAAAATAATAGCATACAAAATTTATTATAAAATGCATACTTTTTTTTGTTGTATATTAATTTGATGATGAATGATGAAAATATATGCTTAGTATATAGTGTAACGGCTCACATCATACTTACAAATAGAAAATATTTTTCTTATTTGACGAAAGAAAATATTATTACCGTGTACAACATATCTTCAACACTAAGTAGACTTCTACCAAAGAAATTGGTGACTTAATAAAGCTGAAAATATAGCTTTGGATTAATAAGAAATTACATAAGCAAATTATGGTTTACGATGAATCGCTGACTAACCCCTTGGATTATCTTTGAAATATTTATTAACTTCCTTTTCTCTTTTTTTCTTTTCTTTTGTATTGTTGATGTGTAACTTTTTAATACATTTAATACGTTATTTATATTGGAACTTGGTGATCCATATCAGAAGATCAACACAAAATGAAAGTAAAGAATTAGAGAATGTGTATTGTGTAAAACAACAAGAATATGAAAATTGGATGAATAATATTTTATTGACTGATTAAGCCATTCAAGAGTTACAATTTATAAGATGAGTGTGGTGAAAAATACCACCCTTCTACAACTAATTCATAACATAAATTATTAACTAACTAATAACCAAAGAGAACAACAAAGCCAAACTAATCTAATCATGTGGCTCCATGGTTGCTTGACAAAGAAGTAATCTGTTTATAATGAAAACAAGTGTTTGATGAAATTTTTGAATAACTCCACACAGCTATGTTTAGTAGCCAAGTGCCTTCATCACAATTTGCACAATTGGCTGAGTCATAGGCATGAATGTTTTGATCTTCCTTCTGTTTAAACTTGGTATAACTCTGGATATTCACACCTTGATCAGATTTGGTGCAATTCTAGACTTGGGGTTGGTCTAGCACTTGATCAAATTGGTCTGGTACTTGATCAACTTGGTGTGGCTTGTGCAGCAGCCTTAATTCATCCTTGTTTGATCATTATCTTCATATTTTGATATCACCCCACAAGTTGGACTATGTATATCACATAGTCCAAACTTGGATGCAAGAGGATAGAACTTGGCAGGTGCAAGAGTCTTAGTAAAAATGTATGCAATCTGAAAATTAGTAGAAGTAGGCATCAAGTGAACAAATCCATTAGTGACTTTTTCTCTATTGAAATGGAAATCTATTTCAACGTCTTTCGTCCTTTCATGAAAAAATGGATTGACAGCAATATAAAGAGCAGATTGGTTATCACAATACAACACAATAGGATAAGTCTTAATAATGAGTAAATAATTGAAAAGATACATTAACCATTCGGCTTCATAGCCTGCAAGAGCAAGGGCTCTATACTCATCCTCAGTAGAGGATCTTGAGATAGTCCTTTGCCTTTTGCTCTTCCAAGATGTAAGATATTCACCAAGAAGAAAGCAATAACCAGTTACAGATCTTCTATATCAATGCAAGCCCGCCAATTAGAATCACTAAAACCCTTGAGGCCAATATTTGTCTTGTTGGAAAAGAATAGCCCCTTTCTAGGGGAATTCTTGAGGTATCTAAGGATTCTTAGGCCTACTTTATGGTGTTCTATGGTGGGCTTGGATAGGAATTGACTTAGGTGGCTTACTTCATAAGAGATGTCGGGTCTAGTGGGAGTGAGATAGATGAGTTTGCATAACAATCTCCTATAGGCAGTGGGATTAGGATGAATAGGACCAAAGGTGTGGTGAATTTTTACAATGTTGTACATAAAGGTTGAGGCAGGTTTGGATGCAAGTAACCCTGCATCTTGAAGAAGATCAAGGGTGTATTTTCTTTGGCATAGACTAATGCCTCTTTTGTTTCTAGCAACATCCATCCCAAGGAAGTACTTTAAAGTTCTTAGGTCCTTAATGCTAAATTTCTTATCACGAAGTTGTTTGACAGTCTAAATTTATGTCAAATCATTCTCAACTAGTACAAGATCATCAACATATACTACTATATGAGTAAAAGAATGATAAGAATGTTTAACAAATAAAGAGTGACCAGCCTTGGACTGAATGTAATCATTCTGCACAAGAATAGCACTTAACTTTACATTCCATCGCCTACTAGCTTGTTTTAATCCATACAAGGATTTTTGAAGTTTTCAGACTTTAGATTTATCAGTAACATGAAGGCCTTGAGGGATTTTCATATAGACTTTTTCAAGTATATCTATATGAAGAAAGGTTGTGTTGACATCCAATTGGTGAAGGTGCCAATTCTTAATGGATGCCAAGGCTAGGATGACTCTTATGGTAGTCATTTTTATAACAAGACTAAAGGTATCTAGGTAATATATTCCTGCAGTTTGAGTGTATCCTTTAGCCACTAATATGGTCGTATATCTATTGATGGTTCCATCAGGATTGTGTTTAACTTTAAAAATTCATTTACATCCTATGGTTCTCTTCCCTTTAGGGAGATCAGTGACAATCCATGTTTTATTTTTGTTCAAGGCTTCCAATTCTTATTTTATGGCATCAATCCAATGTTGATGTTGTGTGGCTTGATTGAAGTCATTAGGTTCACCAAAAGAGGAAATATTAAGAACAAATCTTCTATATTGGGAAGAAAGGTTCTTATAGGACAAAACATAAGATAAAGGGTATTTAGCGTGAGTAGGATCATTAAGAAGTAAGATAGCTCATCAACATACAATGGTAGTCCTCTAGATATCTTGGAGGCTTTCTCTACCTACTAGAGGTTTTAATAACCTTACTATGCTCCTCATTGGGAGTGTTCCCAATGGTCTGATTAGGCTCAACAATAGGATTAGTGTGCTCAAATTGATGGATATGAGGATTGAGGATGTTATCATGAATATGGTGATCAAGATAATGATCTTTTTGGTTAAAGGAGTCAGTAGGTAGAGATCCAGTATCATTGTCCTCATCTAGTTTATCCTGCTTAGAGAAGGGGCATACTTCTTCACAAAACATAACATTTCTAGAGATGAAAGTTTCCCTTGTCCCTAAGTCACAAAGAACATATCCCTTAACCCTTTGTTTGAAGCCTAAGTCACAAAACATAACATTCCCTTGTCCCTAAGTCACAAAGAACATATCCCTTCACAATAATGGAAGCATAACACAAACATCCAAAGACTTTCAAATTAAGTAGATCACAATTATGGTTAAAAAGAATCTGGTAATGACACTTGTCTTTTAGGATATTGGAAGGTGGTTTGTTTATCAGGAACACTGCATGAGCAGTTGTAAAATTCCAAAAGCATTTTGATATGGAAGAATGAAACATGCTGGCTCTTGTAACACCTAGGATGTGTTGATTTTTTCTCACCACAACACTATTCTGTTGTGGAGTCTCAACATAACAAGTCTGATGAAGGATACTCTTTAAACTGTAAAACTCATTCATTTTAAACTCTACACCATTATCAGATCTAATACATTTCAAAGTAATGCCAAATTGAATTTCTACAAGCGTGACAAAATATTTATGTGAGTGATAGTTTCATATTTGTTTTTCATAAAGAACAGTCATGTGTGTCTAGATCTATCATCTACTATAGTTAAGAAATATCTATGACCTAGTGTAAATGAAATGGAAATAGGACCCCAAATGTCAACATGAATAATGTCAAAAGTGAACTTAGATATGCTAGAATTATTATGAAAACTCAGTTTCTTTTGTTTGGCAAGTGGCAGGCATGACATGGTTTGACATAATCACAATGCATGAAATTGAAATCTTTGTTGAGGGGAGATATCTTAGAATTGGAAGGTTGTCCAAGTCTCCTATGCCATATATATTTATTCATAGTATTTACAAAATTTATACATTTATTAGGCAGATATGATAAGGTTTCATTATTAAGAGTATATTATCCTCATTTTTCTTCAGCTGCACCAATCATCCTAATGTGATTTCCTCATATATTTTGCAATTGTTTTTAAAGAAGATCATAGAGCAATTGAGGTTTTTGGTAAGCTTAGAAACGGAATAGATTAAAGGAGAACTTAAGAATATAGAATACATTTGTCAAGTAGAAATCCTTTGAGAACATGAGTGTTCCAGATGTGGTAGTAACAATTTCATTTCCATCAGGAAATTCTATGTTGACAGGGCCAATTTTCTTGAAGGATTTAAATCTTGATAAGGAGTGATATATGTGATCTTTTGCTCCTGTATCAATGATCCAATCTTGAATTTTCAAACTCCTAGATAGATTGAGAATGTTACCTGCAAAGTGTTGCTTACCTGTGTTAGGAAAGGAAACAACATTGATTTGTCCATTGGCCTGATTTGAGGGCTCTTATAGCATAGCCAATATGGCTTTAGGTTGATCAGGTGTAAAACAAATGATGTTTTCTTCTTCAACAGGTCCTTTTCACTAGAACTAGTCACATTGTGTACATTATTGTTGAACTCGTAATGAGGAGGAAACCCATGCTTCTTGTCCCATACATCAACAATAAATCCCATCATGTTGCAAAAAGTGAAGATCTTTGAATTAATTCCTCTTCCTCTAACACTACTAAAACTGGAGCTCCTACTAGCTCTCATTTGACTATTTCCTCCTCTTAAACCTCTTCCTATATATCTTCCTCTTGAAGTTGAGATATCACTTGTGCTTGTGAATATTTTTGGTTCATCAAGGGGAAGTTCAAGTTGTCTTTCTTGCTTCATAAGTAAAGAAAAAGTCTTATTTATGCTAGGCAAGGGATCCATGAGCATTATTTGGGATCTTACACCCAAATATTGTTGATTGAGTCCCTTTAGAAACCTTATCACATAGTCTTCTTCTCTATAGGATTTGCTCAAACAGGTGCATGACGTGAGGGATCTAAAGTTGTCTAATTCTTTCCAAAGACCCTTCAATTGTGTGTAGTATTTATCTAAGGACTAATTTCCTTGCCTAATAGTGTAAATTTGTTCTTGTAAATCACAAATCCAAAATATGTCACCTTGGTAATACCTCTCCTTCAGATCGTTCCATATTTCATATGCAGTTTCAAGCCAAAGGACACTTTGACTAATGGATCAATCTAGGGAGTGATTGATCCAGGACATCGCCAAGGTGTTCCACCTATCCCAAGCTCCAAAATTGGGATCTTCAAGATTTGGTTTAGGTAGGCTGCCATCTACAAATTGTAGTTTGTTTTTTGGTTTTGAGTGCCATGAGCATATCTCTAGACCAGGAGTGATAATTTGCGCATGTTAGGTGCTCTTTCACCAAGCTAGAACATGGGCTTTCATTAGGATGAAAGTATTATGGACAGAATGGATCAGTAAGGGGATTCATGAGTACAATTGTATTGGCCATTTGTGAAAAGAGAAGATGAGTGAATGATAAAAAAGGTTAGGCAGGTATAGAAAGAATTGAAGAGTATATAGCAATAGAGCATCAATGGATGCTCTGATACCATATTAGAACTTGGTGATCCATATCAGAAGATCAACACATAATGAAAGATAAGAATTCAAGAATGTGTATTATGTAAAACAACAAGAATATGAAAATTGGATGAATAATACTTATTGAATGATTAAGCCATTCAAGAGTTATAGTTTATAAGAAGAATGTGGTGAAAAATACCACCCTTCTACAACTAATGCATAACATAAATTATTAACTAACTGATAACAAAAATAACAACAAAGCCAAACTAATCTAATCATGTGACTCCATAGTTGTTTGACAAATAAGTAATTTGTTTATAATGAAAACAAGTATTTGATGAAATGTCTGAATGAACTCCACAACCATATATATTAGCCAAAGTGCCTTTACTACAATTTGCATAATTGGTTGAGTCATAGGCATGAATGTTTTGATCTTCCTTCTATTTAAATTTAGCATAATTCTGGACTTTCCAACCCTGATCAGCTTTGGTGCAATTCTGGACTTGGACTTGGTTTGGCACTTAATCAACTTTGTCTGGCTTGGTGCAGCTACCTTGGTCATCCCTGTTTGATCATTATCTTCATATTTTGACAATTAATAAAATTCTTTTCCAAATAAAAAAAAAGTATTGGACACTACTGTTTGTAATGGATATAATATTAAGAAATGAGTAAGTACTATATTCAGTATATTTTAATGCAGGCATTTCTAAATAAGTACTTATACTAATATCATTAAAATTTATAATAAATTTAATTTAATTCAAATACTAACTATTACTATTATTTACCTATTATCTTAATAGATTTGTATTAAGTAATCATTCTATAGCATACCTTTTTAGTTTAATAGTTATCCTTCTAGAATCTTTTCTCGTGTTTCTGTACTTTGGATTTAGTATTTGATAATTACTAAAAATGCGTAATTTTTATACACTTTTTATGGCACTTATCCTATGTAAAAATGTGAAAACCAACTAAATTCAACACTTTTTAGATAAATTTTATGTGCTTAAATAATATAATTTTTGATCACCTCTTGTCCAAGTTTTCCTTGAATTTTGTAGGAAATTGAATCAATAAAAATGAATCCAAAAGATAGCCAAAAGTTCATGCCAAATCACTAGCCAAAAGCTCAAAAAGAAATTCTCAAAACAAACAAGCTAAGCATGGCATGTTGTGTGCTTAGCTTGTCACAAAAAAAGATGACTTAGGCTTGAAGAAAAGTACCTTTCCTCGCCGTGAAGAAACCTAAGATAGGTATGCAAAACAAAAGCACAACTCAAAAGCTTACCTAGACCTGAAGAAATCATGCCAAAAGTGTCAAGTAACCAACTAAAATCAACTCAAGAATCATGGAACAAAGGTTGCTTCGGCTTAAAGAAAGGTAAGTTCCTTCACCATGAAGGAACCAGGAAGCCAGGCGTGGTGCACAATGGGCCAGACGCTGAGGCACGTCAGCCAACTTAGCCATGAAAAAGCTTGGCCAACTCATCAAGTAACTTGCCTATTCTTTACTTGAAGGCCAAGCACATGACCTCATGCATGACATATGTTATGAACAGCCAAGTAGGAGGTGTCAACATGCATATAACATAGCCCACAATAGGAAGTCCAAGCTAGCTGGCCAAGATGGCACAAGTTGCTGACCCACCAGCTTTCGGTGTACCAAATCGCCTGACCAGGGCGCTGAGCGGTCTGAAAAGGGGGCCAGGCGGCCCTCCTGATGCCTATAAACGGCATACCCATTTCCTCACTTTTACACATTGTAAAAACATTATACATACCATTTTCTGTCTATTTTCGGTTCTCTCTCATTTTAGATTGTTCTTAGGTTTTTATTTTACAGAAATTCAGAGGGAACGGAGTTGACAAATGAGGTGCAAAACATGATTTTATAACCTCATTGGGAACCAAAAGCATATAATCTTTGGATGGATGGCTAATGCTCCAAAAGTTGGATTATGGTGTAACTTTCTTGTACTCTTCATCTTCTTTATTTATGATAGTTATTTCTTTGGTTATTTTGATTCTTTAAGAAGTTCTTAATGCAATTTTAGCTTGATCACCTAAAGCTTGATTTAAAGATCCAAAAGAATGCTTCTTCTTAAAGTATTGACAAGTGAACTAAAAAGTTTAACATACACCTTAGTTCATTTTTCATATCAAAGCATCTATTTTAAGCAACTTATGTTCAAGGCTAAATAATGTTAACGGAGCCTGAAATAGGGTGTGGCAACCTACTCCGACGAGTGACAGTTAATTATTATTTAGTGTATTACATAAGGTTTGAAAATCATCTTATCATTCTACGAAAATAGATGGGGGATTTAGACATGGTGTATGGAATCAACCAATGGATAACATATAACTGGTATAATTTTCATATTGATGTTGTTGTAGAAATTATTCTACCATTCCAACTATATTCTCCTCTTGAATTTGTAAATAATTAGTTTCTTTACTTTTTCATGTTTCTTATTTGATAAAATCACCAAAACAACTTTATGTATTACTTTCTTACTTTTGATAAAAGATACAAAGAATGAGTATATTTATGTTAGACAATTTCTTGTGGTTCGACATAACCCTATATTATACTACAATTGAATCTTGAAAGAGATGCAAGTGTAAAATAATAAAGTGTTAACTTCTAAATTTTATTTGTAGATTAAATATTCCTAAAAACATAAGTTTAAACCAATTCATGGTTTGTAACTTTGTACATAGGAATAATATGCAAAAGGTGCAATCCAATCAATGGATTGTTACTTATAATAATAAAAGAGAGATGAATAATAAATCTAACTGCTGACATTTATTTTTTGTCATTTACTTTTCCGCAACTAACTTTTACTTTCTGTCATTTACTTTTCCGCAACTAAATTTATTTATTGCTTTATTATTTTATTATTTATACCAACCCTTCGGAAGAAGTGGTACGGTTAGCTGCTAACTTTATTCTTTTGTTCATTTTATTCTTTGATACTAACATTTCATAAGAAATTGTATGGTTAACTTAATAAAATGAGATCGACCTTTATGGTATGGTTAAAAGGAACCCGAAAATGAGTAAATAAATAAAGTCACTAATTTAATAAATTGTTCATCACTCTAATTAAATATAAGTAAATTTGCAACAACTCAAATTAACCCTTCAACAAAGTGACACGTTTTGTTGTTGAGGGAAAATTCCTGTTATGAAAATCTCCTTTCAACAAATTGACCATTTGTTGAGGGGGAACTCCACAATAATTCTCATTTCAACAATATCTTGTCCTGAAATTTTAGAAAAATTTCCGTGTCTCTTTAAACAAATAAATAAAGTCACTAATGGAATTCAATTAAATAAATTAAAATACTTTAAAAGATGGACCACATAATATAAAGCTTTTCCGCTAAACAATTTATTATAACTCTAAAACTCACATGTTCCATTGGGTAGTTAGAAACACATCCATTCTCAAAGTTATAGATAAGTTAATACATAATGGTCTGTTTAAATAGAACATATGAATTTGTGACATTAGATTCAGTACATTTTTAAATTGTTATATTTTAAACCAAGAAACTTTGATTTAAATCTTTTGTTGCCCTAAAAATGCTTTTAAATAGTAGTTTTTAAGTGATGTAAGATTTAGCTGTAGAAATATAAATTTATTTTTGTTTCTTTACCTAGACTTAATTAAGTGGCAACTTTTGTAATCAAATGATCAGAACACTAATAACTGCTTGTATGTACGTGATATGTTTTAAAATTAATTGTAGATACCAAAAGTTGAGAATAATATGTATATAATAATTAAAGGAAATTATAATCACACTCCCAAGTTTTAGTGAAATTACATAAATCAACTCTCCTTTTTTGTACTTGCATAAATCACCCCTCATTTTTTTGCACCTAAACAAATCACCCATAATTTATAATATATATTATATTGACTACACCTGTAGGCAGTGACGAATCTTGATGTAAAGTTTAGGAGGATAACAATATTTAAATATAATTTATAATTTAGTTTGATTGGATAACAAAAAAAATATAAAGAAATATAAATAGTTGTTTCAAAGTTTACAAAAATATATTAATTCTAAGTAACTATAATCAACAATTAAATACGTTAAAGAAAAATGTTCATTCATTTAAAGTGTTCTTTGTTTTTTTAAAGACTTAAAATCATTGATGATTGAATTAGAGATAAAAAATTTAGTTATTTCATTTTCAAAGTACACTTAATTTAGAGATGGTGGAGAGTTTTCCAAACTTAAATAACTACTGACATTTAAAATAAAATATTAATTTGACATATTAAGCTAATCTTTTGTTGCTCATTGAGATTCATGTGGTAGAATACAAAAATACATATGATATGAATATTAAATGATTTATAAAAAATGTTAGGATCTTAGAACTTTTGCTACAAAATTTGTTTGACAAAGACAATTTCTGATCTACATAATTTATGTTATTAGAAATTATTACAAAATCAAATGAAATTGTAGTAATAAAAGCATTATCAACATCTACAATTAGAAGAGAACTTGACTCATTAACTATAACTTTTGGAAGGACCACAAAAATTACATTCTACATATTTATCAAACTACAAATTGAATAAAAATATGAGCTTTAATGAGAATTTTCATGAAGATGTCATTTTAGTGTACGTAAAGAAAATGGTATTTTAGTAAATTTGAAAAAACAAAATCTGGGAGGCAGCTGCCACCAACTGTACTCAAGAAGCTCTGTCTCTATCTATAAGAGAGATAAAATAATTTTTTAAACAAAAAAGTGATGATAAATATAATTAAGTTAAACAAAATATGATATATTGTGGATACAAATCCAAATACGATAACAATCAATTCGTCTTTATTATTTTTTGTTCGTTACAAAATAGGAATGAATGATTTAAACAACATCACCTTAGAATTATTGATGCATTTTTAATGTATCAAAAATAAAATAAAAACATTGACTTTTATATTATTTAGACTTTAAGTTTAAAACATAACTTCATCTTCCTTCTAGAGGTAGTCAGTATAATGCATGTATATAAATTAGGGATATTCATAAAAGTACCAAAAAAATAGGAATAATTTATTTAATTTCACTAAAACTCATGAATCTCATTATAACTTACTATAATCATCATTATTATTATATGTAACCAAAAAATAATCATTATTATTATTTAATTCCTTCCATTTGCTTTTAAATATTTAAATAAGTAATTAGTAGAATAAATTAAAATAAAATCAAAACTAGGGAACAAAGTAAAAAGTTTCCAAAATTTGATTTTTAATTTCAAATTAACATCATCACTATCATGCCAGAAAATATGTTGTGAACATTATTTTATTGGTGCAATATATAATATATAGCAACCACTAAGCAATTATCCTACTATCAAATGTTACTTATAAGAATCCAACGACATTATAAATTATGTTTATTGAAAACATATTGATTTCTAAGTCTTCTTCAATCATTTAGCCTATAGTTTTACTTGCTCTCCAACGAATTAAACTAACATCAATTTGATATAATCTCCTTATGAGGTTTTCATCGATTTCCTTCACATATGTCCAAACCAATACAAATCTACCATTTTTTATAATAGTTGCAATATATAATATTTTTGTCATAAAAAAATACGTTTTTTTGTAAAGGTGGGGCAGTTAGCACTGTTGTTTGTAACACCGCGAATTTTACGATTTTGGATTATAAGATTTTATTAATATTGTTATTGATTATACTTTCGAAAATGAATTTCTGGGAATTTTCGGTAAGGAATTAGACGAAACTCTAAATTGAGCTTTATTCTTGAAATTTTATTTCCTATTTTGTGATAAATTTTGGTAATTTTTGGAGACAGTCGGTTCTGAAACACTGTCGAGGGCCGAAATACACCTAGTACAGCTCAAAAAGTGATTTTTTAGTGACGTAGCTCGGAATCGAATTCCGATCGCGCCGTTGACTTCGTAATTTTATTTCGAGTCAATATAGATTCTGAGTACACCCATACCTTTTTTCTAAATATTTTTCACTCGGAATGCCGAAATCCGAAATTCTAATCGGATATTAAGATCGGACGATTTATAATACCCGATCGAGTATTGACCGATAATACTCAGGCATGATTAGCGCGCGTGTCCGGGAAGTGATCATTTCGCATTGGGATGTGAGATTTGCCTTTCATAACGCAAATCTCACATCACTTTCACCCATATCTCATGAGCTCATCATTAGCCACCCTAGGAGATTTTGTCATCATTACTTAGAGGAAATCTGATTTCCCTCTCTCATTAAACACTCCACACTTCACTCTCACACTCTCTCATTTTCAAAGTTTCAAGAGAAGGTAAAAAACCTCTCTTCATGTTTCCTCTCCTTTCCCCTTTCTTCTTCCATCTTCAATCCTTGATCTCTCAACATCCAACCGATCCAATGGATGTTGATGAGATTTAAGTATGTTGTTCATGAATATGTCAAAATCATATTAACTGTTGAAATTTTCTAAATTGCTTTCTAACTCATTTTCTCCTTAAAACCGAAAATGGTGATGTTCTTGAACTTATGAAAATATTTTGTTGAAACCATGAACAACTTGTGTTCATGGAGTTGTTATAATGTTTTATTACATGTATTTTGTTGTTTTAGCCAAAGGGGATGATGATGAAATCAAAGGAACCTTTAGGAAGTATTTTGGAAAAATGAGAATGTATGTATTTCTATTTGTTCTTAGCCTTAAAACCATGGCTTGGAACAAGTTGGAAAAACAGAAATCTTTGCTAAAAAGGATGTTAAAGTTTATGATTACATGAATGCCTCATAATACTCTTAAAGGATACTTACTTTAAAATGGTAAGATTATCAAAGAACGTCTTAAATCGGAATACGTAGTTTTACTAAAAACAGTATGTTTAAAATGAATGGAAATCGTGAACGGACTTTCGATGAAAAAGGATGGTCAAGAACACGTGATGTTGGATAGGATGGATGAAATGGATGTATAATCACGATGGTAAAACGAGAAGTGATTTTAAGTAATTTAGTAACGATTTTATAAATATCGGAAACTAACGGATTTTTATTGTGGTAGTTACGAAGATTTCGGTGTTCGAACCTTGAAACCAAACCAACCGTAGTTGACAAGTTAAAGCATGCTTCACTAAGGTGNCTAAGGTGAGAGAGAATACATCGTGACATAGTGGTGTCCGAATATGACACCCGGATATCCTAAACCATCTCAAAGGTTTTAGAGTTAACTTGGGTTTTAAGAAACCCAATATTTTTATGTTTGAATGTTTCGAATGTAGATGATTGTTGATGAAATGTGTTGAATATTGTATATGAATGTTGTTGGGAACTTTTCTGGGTACAGGTGTTTGCAGACCCATGTTTAAATGTGTTTCGGTTGTCGAAAAGGGCAAAAGTTGGTATTCTGTCCAAGTCCCTGTTGCCTGGGGCGAGAAACTCTCGCCTGGGCGAGTACAGTCTCGCTGGAGCGAGGACTTGGCGAGGGACTGGGCGTGGGAATGTGTTGGTTCTGGAACTCCCTCGCCCGGGCGACAAAGACTCGCTTAGGCGAGCAAGCCTCACTTGGGCGAGTAAGGGCCTCGCTTGGGCGAGTAAAGGCCTCGCTTGGGCGAGCAAGGGCCTCACTTGGGTGAGGAAGCCCAGGATTTTAATGAGTTTCTAGAACACTCCCGTTTGGGCGAGAGAGGTCTCGCTTGAGCGAGAAGAGGTTTCGCTTGGGTGATAGTACCTTCGCTTGGGCGAGAAAGGCTTGAGTTGATTTGAGCCTTAAAGATGAAATGTCGCTGGACGACTAGTCCCTGCTTGGGCGAGGGGACAGTGTGTAATGATTGAAATGAAATGATGTTGTGACTAATGTGATGAACCCGGGTAGGGTGTATTGTGATAAAAAGTTGTGGAAGGATGTCTTAGATGTGAAGCATGACTCCACAAAGGTATGAAAGTATTGTTTGTGTTTATGCCTTGTTGGGCAAGTATCCGACTTGAGGTCGTGAACTAGGGGGTACCCTAGTAAGGATACATGATATCACTAAACAACGATCGACCGACCGTAAGAGGCTTGGTCATGTGACCGTCCAGAAGTATTTGGTGATGAGTTGTTGTGATTGAGATGTTACCTAGAGCATGTACGGTTGACGTACTATCGGGTCCCATGAGAAGCATTCCTTGTCGGGAGATGGCTTAAGGATAGGCTAATCATGTGTTTGATTAATACATTTGCATTTGACTTTGACTAGGAATGCATTGCATTGTGACCATGAAGTAGTGGAGAGGAAATGACGGGACGACTTAGAGCACCATGATGTAAGCAGAGACGGCACTGATTGGGCGGTGATTCGCCAACAGTGTCTTGAGGGAGAGTCTGGGTGAGACTAGTCCCTTGTATTCCTGGGGAGGTACCCTGTTGGATCGGACAATTCTCAAGGGCCAAACTAGGCAATCTCTGACAACCCCGGGATTGCATTCGAGATCGATGAGAGGGATGCCCAGAAAGCGTTTGTACGACCTAGGTCCGGGTAGGACTGTTCTTGAGGTAACCGATCGATCTATTTTTAATCCCTTGCGAGGATATGTTATTTCGGGTGGTGCAAAACGGCTTGGTACAGGACCTGTACTCTCCATTATTTTCGATTAGGATGTTGGATGGATATTGGTGTAAGGTGGATAATCATGACATATCATGCATACATTATCATTGTGGAAGTGAATCCCCACATGTGAGCTACAATCATTGTGTATTCCTACGTTTATGCGAGTGATATGATTATGAGTAGAATATTAATTATATTACTTGATGTATTGGTATNTTGGTAAGTTATGTATTACTTCATGATGTCGATAATAAATGATGAATTATATGTTTAAATATATTTTATGTCTGAGTGTGATATTCTGAGTAAGTCCACGCCGTCAATGAATTTATGTTCATTAGATGTCTTACTCTCTCTGTTGTATTGTTCTTGTTTTGTATATTTTTGACATGCAGATGGCCAACAACAACACCCACATTCGCGGCTATCACTTCACGATGTCCCGGACGGGACAATGGGTCAGTGATGGTCACCGATACACTTACACAGGCCCCTGCGGTCTGTCGTTGCACATGGAGTGCAACGGGTCATCGATGATGATCCCTCGTCCTGACGCCTACATTGATGCTTCCTTCACATTGCCGCCAACGGGACTGATGTCTCCAGATGTATGCTCCGACACCCGCTAGTCAGGAGTGAGGGCGTAGTTCCCTCCCACGGTCGGAGGACGTGGTCAGATTGTTTGGATGCTCCGTCATCCAGCAGAGCTCAGAGGAGTCGGGTTCTTGGAGGAGGTCCCTGCAAGTAGACTCCGGTTTTGAGAATGTCCAACCTCCAAATTATGCTGCTGGGATATGGCATAACGAAGTGGAGGTAGAGGAGGAGGAAGACGAGGTCATTGAACTCGTGAATGTCGAGAGTTCGGTGGAGGTGATCGACCTCGTGTCTGACTCAGAAGAGGAAGAGGATTCGAGTGAGGGGTCCAGCATTCCTGGAATCTTCTGAGTCGGCTTGTGGGCCAGTCGATGTCCCCTTTTTGTTTTGATGGGGGCTGTGTTTATGTGGATTTTGTATATGTTTAGTGGCGATGTAGTTTCCGCCTTTGTTGACCCAATTTGTATGAACTAATTTTGACTTAATTGATTATATGCATTGTGTTATTCAGGAAATTGTGAATCAAGTTAAGTTATCGTGCGATAACGATAAGTTGATTTTCCGCATTCGAGTTACTTAAAGTGATGTCCCGGAAAATGAAGGTTTTAAAAAGGGAGGCAATTTTATACATCACCATATCAAAAAAAAAAAATTTACCCATTTTTCGCAATGTTTTTGAGAAGTATTTTTTCGGGCGTTACACTGTTAAGGTCCACCACCAACCATAACCTCATACCACATTGCTTTTTCCAATGGTAAATATGTTTCAAATGAGAGTTAAGACATAAATCTCATGCTTCTTCTGCTTCTCTTATTCTCTCTCTCTCAGTCTTTTAATCACTCCACCTTGTCTATATAAGAAGACAAGATATGTTGTACAAGAGATCAACAAAGATGTGATTACATAATGGAGGTTGAGGTTGATTGGAATGTTGTCTGATCCAAGTTCACATATGAATGATGGTTACTCAAAGTCTTTGAAGCTTTATCGATTTATAGGGTTTCAATCTTTTGTACCCTTGAAACAAAGAAGCAATCGAACTTTGATGTTAGTCTTTTATGTAACCTTGGACCAGGCTTCATTTCAATCAACCTGGTTAAATTGTCTACACTCTTCTTCCTTTAATGAATGTGTCTTTCTTTGAATTCTTTTGCTTTTGTGAATCACATTGGTAAAGAAATTTAATTTATGCCATGTGCTAATGCTATAATTGTTTTCATTTTTAGAAAAATAGATTAATAATTTTCTACGACTACACCATCATCAATGAATGGAGATCTTCATAGAGATTTATATGAGTTTGAATCATCTATAATCATCCAAAAAAGATAGAAATAATCATATAAATCCTTTTTTATAAGGACTCACCTTAATTGCTTTTAAATTCTAGTAGTCACGTTAAAATAAAATGTATACATTTTTAAGAGTAAATAATTTGTGTTATTGAATCATAATGTGTGACACAAAAATCAGATCATTGTAAACTATGACAATTGCATATATATTTCTCATTATTGAAGACTAATTAAGTTCCTCTTTTCATTCTTCAAGCCCTAATGCGACTCTTGATAAGAAAATCTCTCATATGATGGTAACTCTTATATCTAGATAGAGAATCAAGAGACCCTAACGTCACAAAAATATACTTCACTAACAAGCTTTGCGGATTTGTTTAGAAGATACTTAATTACAAATTTCAACAAATATGGTTCTGGCTACACAAGGGTATGCTTCCTCTATGGGAGAATTGTTTTTGCACCTTCTATAATTTCCATCGAGAAACTATGGGTCATCTCTTCCTCCTTTGCAATTTCTCTTGTAATGTTTGGGTTGGGTGTTATAGTCGATTCAATAATTTTATTTTATAGCCAAATTCAAACAACTTGAAGTTGTCGTTTTTTATTTTTATTTATGTTTTTTTTACATAAGTTCAGAGATAAAAGATAAAAAGTAAAATTGATATAGAGACTTTGATTCATTATAAGAAATGTTGTCCAAATTTTGGACTTGAAGTAGTTGGTTTTAGCTAATGTAAATCACTTTTGGTTAGTGTTGTACGAGTTATATAATATGTTTTCTCCTTATACCTCATGTACTTCTTGATTATGGTTTAAGTTCACCATTGTATATGGATTATGTACTTGATCTATTTAGTACCATAAATAAATAATTTTGTTTAACAAATCAATCTAACAATTGTATAATAGGCCTTAAAATAATTAGATCATCTACATATTACTTACTATTGCTTATATTGCTTACTAGGCGTAAAAATATGTCATGTCAAGCTAGATTCTAAAATGAATATGTTAGGTATCAGTGGTTACAATACACCTAGAAGGGGGGGGTTGAATAGGTGTCGCGGTTAGAATTATCGTTTTTCGCAAATCAACACTTAATGCTGAATCAACCCTACTTAATCGATTAAGGAAAGGAAGATAATCGATTATATGCACAATCTTAATCGATTAACAAAAAGAACAGTTTTAAACAGAAACAGTTTTAATCGATTAACAGAAACAGGATAATCGATTAACACAGCAATATTAATCGATTAAACAGAACCAGTAAGCAATTACAGAAACGATTAAATGCAGAACAGATAACCGATAACAGAACCGATAACCGGCTGACTTGGGAGATTTCCTTCACTATAATCGAATCAATGTAATTTACAAACA
>NW_017726083.1:0-3555 GCF_001865875.1 Lupinus angustifolius
CTCGTCCTCATCCTCATCCTCTTCCTCTTCCTCTTCCTCATCCTCCTCCTCATCCTATCCTTATCCTCATCCATATTCTCATCCTCATCCTATCCTCAATCTCATCCTCATCCTCATTCTACTCTTCATCCTATCCTCATCCTATCCTCATCCTCATTCTCGTCCTCATCCTAGCCTTATCCTCATTGCTCATCCTATCCTCATCCTCATCCTCATCCCCATCCCAGCCTTATCCTCTTTCTCTTTCTTATCCTCATCCTCTTCCTCCTCCTATCCTATCCTCATCCTCATCCTATCCTCATCCTCATCATATCCTCATTCTCATTCTCGTCTGCATTCTATCCCCTTCCTCATCCTCCTCCTCCTCCTCCTCCTCATCTTATCCTCCTCCTCATCCTATCCTCATCCTCATCATATCCTCATTCTCATTCTCGTCTGCATTCTATCCCCTTCCTCATCCTCCTCCTCCTCCTCCTCCTCATCTTATCCTCCTCCTCATCCTATCCTCATCCTCATCCTCCTCCTCATCCTATCTTCATCCTCATCATCATCCTCCTTCTCATCCTATCCTCATCCTCATCATCCTCCTCATCCTCATCCTATCCTCGTCCTCATCCTCATCCTCATCCTACCCTCTTCCTCATCCACACTCATTCTCATCCTATCCTCATCATCATCCTCATCCTCATCCTCATCCTATCCGCATTCTATCATCATCCTCATCCTATCCTCATCCTCATCCTATCCTCATCCTCATTCTCGTCCTCATCCTCATCCAATCGTCATCGTCATCTTCATCCAATCCCATCCTTATCCTCATCCTATCCTATCCTCATCCTCATTCTCGTCCTCATCCTCATCCAATCGTCATCCTCATCTTCATCCAATGTCCTCATCCTCATTCTCGTCCTCATCCTCATCCAATCGTCATCGTCATCTTCATCCAATCCCATCCTTATCCTCATCCTATCCTATCCTCATCCTCGTCCTCATCCACATCCTACCCTCATCGTCTTCCTCATCCACATCCTTTCCTCATCCTCATCCTCATCCTCATCCTATCCTCGTCTTCGTCCTCATCCTATCCTCTTCGTCATCCTCATCCTATCCTCATCCTCGTCCTCATCCTCATCCTCATCCAATCCTATCCTCATCCTCGTCCTCATCCACATCCTATATCCTCATCCACTTCTTCATCCTCATCCTATCTTCATCCTGAACCTCATTCTCGTCCTCATCCTCATCCTCATCCTCGTCCTCTTGCTCATCCTCAACCTCATCCTATCCTCATCCTCTTCCACTTCCTCATCCTCATCCTATCCTCATCATCATCCTATCTTCATACTCGTCCTCATCCTATCCTCATCCTCATTCTCGTCCTCATCCTATCCTCATTCTTGTCTACATCCTATCCTCATCCTCATCCTATCCTCATCCCCATTCTCGTCCTCATCCTAGCCTCATCCTCATCCTCTTCCTCATCCTCATCCTATCTTCATCCTCATCATTATTCTCTTCCTCATCCTCATCCTCCTCCTCATGCTATCCTCCTCCTCATCCTATCTTCACCCTTATCCTCATCCTCCTCCTCATCCTCATCCTCTTCCTCATCCTCTTCCTCATCCTCTTCCACATTCTCATCCTCATCTTATCCTCGTCCTCATCCTATCCTCCTCTTCATCCTCATCCTCATCCTCATCCTCATCCTCATCCTATCCTCTTCTTCAACCTCATCCTCTGCCACATCCTCATCCTATTCTCATCCTCATCCTCATCCTCATGCACTTCCTCATCCTCATCCTCATCCAATCCTCATCCTATCCTCATCCACATCCTATCCTCATCCTCATCCTCATCCTGATCCTTATCCTATCCTCATCCTCATTCTCGTTCTGATCCTTATCCTATCCTCATCCTCATTCTCGTCCTCATCCTATCCACATCTTCATCCTCTACCTCATCCTCATCGTCATCATCAACCTATCCTCATCCTCGTCCTCATCCTATCCTCATCCCCTTCCATATTGTCATCCTCATCCTATCCTCATCCTCATCCTCATCCTCTTCCACATTCTCATCCTCATCCTATCCTCATCCTCATCGAATCCTCTTCCTTTTCCTCATCCTCCTCCTAATCCTATCCTCATCCTCATCCTTATCCTTCTCCTCATCTAATCCTCATCCTCGTCCTCATCCTCTTCCACATTCTAATTCTCATTCTCGTCCTCATCCTATCCTCATTCTCATCCTCATCCTATCCTCATCCTCATTCTTGTCCTCCTCCTATCCTCATCCTCATCCTCAACCTCATCCTCTTGCTCATCCTCATGCTCATCCACTTCCTCATCCTCATCCTATCCTCATCATCATCCTATCCTCATCCTCATCCTCATCCAATCCTCATCCTCATTCTCGTCCTCATCCTATCGTCATTCTCGTCCACATCCTGTCCTCATCCTCATTCTCGTCGTGATCCTATCCTCATCCTTTTCCTCATCCTCATCCTATTCTCATCCTCATTCTCGTCCTAATCCTCATCCTCTTCCTCAACCTCATCCTCTCCTCCTCCTCCTCCTCCTATCCTCATCCTCATCCTCTTCCATATTCTCATCCTCATCCTCTACCACATTCTCATCCTCAGGCTCGTCCTCATCATATCCTCTTCCTCATCGTCATCCTCCCCCTAATCCTATCCTCCTCCTCCTCCTCCTCCTCCTCCTCATCCTCATCCTCAACCTCAACCTCATCCTCATCCTCTTCCACATTCTAATCCTCATTCTCGTCCTCATCATTTCCTCATCCTCATCCTAGCCTCATCCTCATTCTCGTCGTCATCCTATCCTCATCCTCTTTCTCATCCTCATCCTCATCCTATCCTCATCCTCATCCTAGCCTCATCCTAGTCCTCATCCTATACTCATCCTCATTCTCATCTTCATCCAATCATCATCCTCATCCTCGTCCTCATCCACATCCTATCCTCATCCTCATCCTCATCCTCATCCTCATCCTCATCCTCATCCTCATCCTCTTCCACATCCTCATCCTATCCTCATCCTCATCCTCATCCACTTGCTCAACCTCATCCAATCCTCATCCTCATTCTCGTCCTCATCCTATCCTCATCCTCATCATATGCTCTTCCACATTCTCATCCTTGTCCTCATCCTCATCCTCATCATCATCCTCTTCCACATTCTCATCCTCATCCTATCCTCATCCTCATTCTCGTTCTCATCGTATCCTCTTCCTTTTCCTCATCCTCCTCCTAATCCTACCCTCATCCTCATCCTTATCCTCCTCCTCATCCAATCCTCATCCTCGTCCTCATCCTCTTCCACATTCAAATCCTCATTCTCGTCCTCATCCTATCCTCATTCTCATCCTCATCCTCATTCTTGTCCTCCTCCTCTCCTCATCCTCATCCTCATCCTCATCCTCTTGCTCATCCTCCTGCTCATCCACTTCCTCATCCTCATCCTATCCTCATCCTTGTCCTCAGCCTATCCTTTTCCTCATTCTCGTCCTCATCCTATACTCATTCTCCTCCTCATC
>NW_017726084.1:0-205 GCF_001865875.1 Lupinus angustifolius
TCTCATCCTCATCCTCTTCCACATTCTCATCCTCATGCTCGTCCTCATCCTCACCCTCCCCCTAATCCTATCCTCATCCTCCTCCTCCTCATCCTCATCCTCTTCCACATTCTAATCCTCATTCTCCTCCTCATCCTCATCCTTTCCTCATCCTCATCCTCATTCTAGTCCTTATCCTATCTTCATCCTCTTCCTCATCCTATCC
>NW_017726085.1:0-599 GCF_001865875.1 Lupinus angustifolius
ATCCTCATCCTCATTCTCGTCTTGATCCTATCCTCGTCCTCATCCTCGTCCTCATCCACATCCTATTCTCATTTTATCCTCATTCTAGTCCTCATCCTATCATAAACCTCATCATATCCTCATCCTCTTCCCCATTCTATCCTCATTCTCATCCTCATCCTATCCACTTCCTCAACGTCATCCTCATCCTCATCCTAATCCTCATCCTCATCCTCATCCTTCCTCATCCTCATTCTCATCCTCATCCTATCCTCATCCTCATTCTCGTCAACAATCCTATCCTCATCCTCATCCTCAGCCTCATTCTTGTCCTCATCCTATCCTCTTCCTCATCGTCATCCTATGCTCATCCTCATTCTCATTCTCGTCCTCATCCTCTTCCTCATCCTCATCCTCCTCCTCCTCCTCGTCCTCCTCCTCATCCTATCTTCATCCTCCTCCTCATCCTATCCTCATCCTATCTTCATCCTCATCCTCATCCTCTTCCACATTCTCATCATCATCTTATCCTCTTCCTCTTCCTCAACCTTATCCTCATCCTCATCCTATCCTCATCCTCATCGTCTTCCTCATACTATCCTCATCCTCATCCTCATCCT
>NW_017726086.1:0-2285 GCF_001865875.1 Lupinus angustifolius
TTCCTCAATCTCATCCAATCCTCATCCTCATTCTCATCCTCATCCTATCCTCATCCTCACCCTCATCCTATCCTCATCCTCATTCTCGTCCTCATCCTATCCTCATCCTCTTCCTCATCCTCATTCTCATCTTATCCTCATCCTCATCCTCCTCCTCATTGTCGTCCTCATCCTATCCTCATCCTCATCCTCATCCTCTTCATTATCCTCATCCTCCTCCTCATCCTATCCTTATCCTCTTCCTCTTCCACATTCTCATCCTCATCCTATCCTTATCCTCGTCCTATTCTTATCCTCATCTTCATCCTCTTTATCGTCCTCATCCTCTTTATTTGTTGTTGGAGGGTTCTGAATTGTTCATGAATATCATGAAGGGACTGTAAGTAGGCTGCCGTCCTAGGGGACTCTCTTCCATCACCTGCAAAATTAGACATACTTTTTTCTTTGGTTAGTAATAAAACTCTCTTGCTCACTTTTTTCTCTCTTTTTTTTTTTGTATTTCTTTTTTGTATTTGTGAATGTCTCTCCCTCACGTACTCTCTATTCCTTCTTTGTGTTCTTGATTAAATCAAGGTCAAGAGTACTCAATTGTGCAAACAGCCAAAACAGCAACAACAATATCAAGCAATTTATATGATTTGGCACCTTTTTGGTTTAATAATTGAGATAGCACGAGGCTGTGATTAGGAGTATTAAGTTTTCAGATTTATGATAGCCAATGGCTGTGGATACAATAATATAACGTTTTTGAATAATAATATCAATTGAAACAACAAAAGAACAAACTTTTTTTAGGAAACAACAATTTTACCAACAAGAACTAGCTCTGAATACCACTTGATGTAATCCTATAGGGGGATTACGTTTTTGTTTTGGATCATTCTTGATGGTAATTACTTGTTGGGACCTTTGGAATTGTATTTGTTTTAAATGTTTTGAATGTTGTTTGGTTTTGTTTTGGGCCGTGGGGTTTTGATTGTGTTTAATGGATTTGGTGGCTGTTTTGTTGATGATTGATACTTGTGATGTTGTGGAATGTGTTTGGGATATGTTTGGGGAATTTTGGCTGTGAGGATTAGGGTTATGTGAGAGTGTTTTATGGGTGTTTGGTCGTGGGAAAAGAGGGGATTTTGGGTGGTTTTGGTGAGTGTGTGGTCGTGAGTTTGGGAACAAGAAGATGGAGAAGACAAGAGGGATGGAGGCGCCACAAGAAGTGATTCTTGATAAGCCTTAAGGAATTTTCGCCACAAGATGAGTATCTTGATAAGAAAACAAGCTTGGTTGAACCAAGAACACTAGGAGGAATGCACTCACTAGCTATGGAATATTTCCAACAAAATCTGAATAGATTCATTTGATTTTTCTTTCCATTACATATAGGAAAATCGGTTACCCTATTGATTCTAATTGAAAGCATACTAATTTGGCATTCAAGCCTTGATTCAAACAAAGAAAATGTGTGAAATGGTGTTAAAACCCTTGACGCACTCAGATTTCTCATTCGGATCCTCATCCTACTATCTTCATCCTCTTCCTATCATCATCCTCGTCCTGATTCTCATCCTCCTCCATTTCTCATCCTCTTCCACATCCTCATCCTCATCCTATCCTCATCCTCGTCCTCATCCTATCCTCATCCTCATTCAAGTCCTCATCCTATCCTCGTCCTCATTCTATCCTCATCCTCATTCTTGTCCTTATCCTATCCTCATCCTCATCCTCATCCTCAGCCTATCCTCATCCTAATCCTCATTCTCGTCCTCATCCTATCCTCTTCCTCATCCTATCCTCTTCCTCATCCTCTTCCTTATACTATCCTTATCCTCATCCTCATCCTCCTCCTATCCACATCCTCATCCAAACCTCCTCCTCCTCCTCATCCTATCCTATCCTCATCCTCGTCCTCATCCACATCCTATCCTATCCTCATCCTCATCCTATCCTCATCCTCATCCTATCCTCCTCCTCCTCATCCTCATCCTATCCTCATCCTCATCCTATCCTATCCTATCCTCATCCTCGTCCTCATCTACATCCTATCCGCAAGCTCATTCTCGTCCTCATTCTATCCTCTTCCTCGTCCTCATCCACATCCTATCCTCATCCTCATTCTCGTCCTCATCCTATCCTCTTCCTCATCCTGTGATTATCCTCATCCCCATCCTATCATCATCCTCATCCTCATCCGCATCCCTATCCTACACTCATCCTCATCCTATCCTCTTCCTCATCCTATCCTCATCCTCATCCTAATCCTTATCCTCTTCCTCATCCTCATCCTCATC
>NW_017726087.1:0-1832 GCF_001865875.1 Lupinus angustifolius
CTCATCCTATCCTCATCCTCATCCTATGCTTATCCTCATCCCCATCCTATCCTCATCCTCATCCTCATCCCTATCCTACCTTCACCCTCATCCTATCCTCATCGTCATCCTATCCTTATCCTCGTCATCATCCACACCCTATCCTCATCCGCATCCTCATCCTTCCTCATCCTCATCCTCCTTCGTATCCTCATCCTCCTTCGTATCCTCAACCTATCTTCATCCTCTTCCTATCATCATCCTCGTCCTCATTCTCATCCTCCTCCTATCCTCATCCTCTTCCACATTCTCATCCACATCCTATCTTCATCCTCATCCTATCCTGTCCTCATCCTCGTCCTCATCCACATCCTATCCTCATCCTCATTCTCGTCCTCATCCTCATCCCCCTCATCCTCATCCTCATCCTCAAACCACATTCTCATCCTCATCCAATCCTCCTCCTCCTCAAACTATCCTCTCCTCATTCTCGTCCTCATCCTCATCCCCCTCATCCTCATCCTCATCCTCAAACCACATTCTCATCCTCATCCAATCCTCCTCCTCCTCAAACTATCCTCTCCTCATTCTCGTCCTCATCCTCATCCCCCTCATCCTCATCCTCATCCTCAAACCACATTCTCATCCTCATCCAATCCTCCTCCTCCTCAAACTATCCTCTCCTCATTCTCGTCCTCATCCTCATCCCCCTCATCCTCATCCTCATCCTCAAACCACATTCTCATCCTCATCCAATCCTCCTCCTCCTCAAACTATCCTCTCCTCATTCTCGTCCTCATCCTCATCCCCCTCATCCTCATCCTCATCCTCAAACCACATTCTCATCCTCATCCAATCCTCCTCCTCCTCAAACTATCCTCTCCTCATTCTCGTCCTCATCCTCATCCCCCTCATCCTCATCCTCATCCTCAAACCACATTCTCATCCTCATCCAATCCTCCTCCTCCTCAAACTATCCTCTCCTCATTCTCGTCCTCATCCTCATCCCCCTCATCCTCATCCTCATCCTCAAACCACATTCTCATCCTCATCCAATCCTCCTCCTCCTCAAACTATCCTCTCCTCATTCTCGTCCTCATCCTCATCCCCCTCATCCTCATCCTCATCCTCAAACCACATTCTCATCCTCATCCAATCCTCCTCCTCCTCAAACTATCCTCTCCTCATTCTCGTCCTCATCCTCATCCCCCTCATCCTCATCCTCATCCTCAAACCACATTCTCATCCTCATCCAATCCTCCTCCTCCTCAAACTATCCTCTCCTCATTCTCGTCCTCATCCTCATCCCCCTCATCCTCATCCTCATCCTCAAACCACATTCTCATCCTCATCCAATCCTCCTCCTCCTCAAACTATCCTCTCCTCATTCTCGTCCTCATCCTCATCCCCCTCATCCTCATCCTCATCCTCAAACCACATTCTCATCCTCATCCAATCCTCCTCCTCCTCAAACTATCCTCTCCTCATTCTCGTCCTCATCCACATCTTATCCTCATCCTCATTCTCTTCCTCATCTATCTTCATCCTCATCCTCATCCACATGCTCATCCTATCCTCATCCTCATCCTCATCCTCATCCTATCCTAACCTCATTCTCGTCCTCATCCTATCCTATCCTCATTCTCGTCCTCATCTCTATCCTATCCTCATCCTCATCCTTTCCTCTTCCTCAACCTCATCCTATCCTCATCCTCATCCTATCCTCATCCTCATCCTAATCCTCATCCTATTCCTTATCCTTATCCTCATCCTCATCCTAATCCTCATCCTCATCCTTATCCTCATCCTCATCCTCATTCGTATCCTCATCCTATCTTCATCCTCTTCCTATC
>NW_017726089.1:0-1415 GCF_001865875.1 Lupinus angustifolius
CATCCTATCCTCATCCTCATTCTCGTCCTCATCCTATCCTCATCCTCATCCTCATCCTCATCCTCATCCTCATTCTCGTCCTCATCCTATCCTAATCCTCTTCCTCATCCTCATCCTCGTCCTCATCCTATCCTATCCTCATCCTCTTCCTCATCTTTATCCTCATTCGTATCCTCATCCTATCTTCATCCTCTTCCTATCCACATCCCCGTCCTCATCCTCCTCCTATCGTCATCCTCTTCCACATCCTCCTTCTCTCCTCATCCTCATCCACTTCCTCATCCTCATCCTATCCTATCCTCATCCTCGTCCCCGTCTTCAACCTCATCCTATCCTCATCCTCATTCTCGTCCTCATCCTATCCTCATCCACATCCTCATCCTCATCCTCATTCTCGTCCTCATCCTATCCTTATCCTCGTCCACATCCTGATCCTATCCTATCCTCATTCTCGTCCTCATCCTATCCTCTTCCTTATCCTATCCTCATCCTCATCTCCATCCTATCCTCATCATGTCCTCTTCCGCAACCTCATCCTATCCTCTTCCTCATCCTATCCTCATCCTCATCCTAATCATCGTCCTCATCCTCTTCCTCGTTGTCATCCTCATCCTATCCTCATCCTCGCCGTCATCCACACCCTATCCTTATCCTCATCCTGTCCTCATCCTTATCCTCATCCTCATCCTCATCCTACACCTCATCCTCATCCTCATCCTCATCCCCATACTCATCCTCATCCTCATCCTATCCTCATCCACATTCTCATCCTTATCTATCCGTATCCTCATCCTCATCCACATCCTCATCCTATCCTATCCTCATTCTCGTCCTCATCCTATCCCCTTCCTTATCATAATCATCCTCCTCATCCTCTTCCTCATCCTCATCCTCATCCAATCCTCATCCTCGCCGTCATCCTTACCTTATCCTGATCCTCATCCTCATCATGTCCTCATCCTGATCCTGATCCTCATCCTCATCCTAAACCTCATCCTCATCCTCATCCTCATCCTCATTAGTATCCTCATCCTATCTTCATCCTCTTCCTATCCTCAGCCTCGTCGTCCTCCTCCTCCTATCCTCATCCTTTTCCAGATGCTCATCGTCTCCTCATCCTCATCCACTTCCTCATCCTCATCCTATCCTCATCCTTATCCTATCCTATCCTCATCCTCATCCTCTTCCTCATCCTATCCTCATCCTCGTCCTCATCCTCTTGCTCATCCTATCGTCATCCTACTCCTTATCATATCTTTATCCTCATGCTCATCTTCATCCTCTTCCACATGCTCATCCTCATCCCCATCCTCATCCTCATCCACTTCCTCATCCACTTACTCATCCACATCCTCATCCTCATCCCACCCTCATCCACATCCTATCCTCATCCTCATTCTCATCCTCATCCTTAG
>NW_017726090.1:0-1915 GCF_001865875.1 Lupinus angustifolius
ATCCTCATCCTCATCCTCATCCTCATCCTCATTCTTATCCTCATCGTTCTTCATCCTCTTCCTATCCTTATCCTCGTCCTCATCCTCATCCTCCTCCTATCCTCATCCTCGTCCTCATTCGCATATTATACTTATTCTCGTCCTCATCCTCTTCAACAGGCTCATCCTCAGCGTCATGCTCGTCCTCATCCTCATCCACCACCTCATCCTCATTCTCATCCAATCCTCATCCTCATCCGCTTCCTCATCCACATCCTATCCTCATCCTCATCCTCATCCTCATCCTTTCCTCATCCTCATCCTATTCTCCTCGTCCTCATCGTCATCCTCATCCTCATCGTCGTCCTCATCCTATCCTCATCCTCATCCTCATCCTCATCCTCTTCCACATTCTCAGCCTCATCCTATTCTCATCCTCATGCTCATCCTCTCCTCATCCTGATCCTCATCCTCATCCTCATCCTCATCCTCATCCTCCTCCTCATTCTTATCCTCCTACTATCTTCATCCTCTTCCTATCCTCGTCCTCGTCCTCATCTTCATCCTCCTCGTCCTCCTATCCTCATCCTCGTCCTCATTTGCATCCTATACTTATCCTTATCCTCATCCTATTTCTCATCTTCATCCTCATCCTATCCTCATCCTCATCCTCGTCCTCATCCTCATTCTCGTCCTCATCCTCCTCCTCATTCTCGTCCTCATCCTCCTCCTCATTCTCGTCCTCATCCTCCTCCTCATTCTCGTCCTCATCCTCCTCCTCATTCTCGTCCTCATCCTCCTCCTCATTCTCGTCCTCATCCTCCTCCTCATTCTCGTCCTCATCCTCCTCCTCATTCTCGTCCTCATCCTCCTCCTCATTCTCGTCCTCATCCTCCTCCTCATTCTCGTCCTCATCCTCCTCCTCATTCTCGTCCTCATCCTATTCTCATCCTCATCCTATCCTATCCTCATCCTCGTCCTCATCCTCTTGAACCTATCCTCATCCTCATTCTCATCCTCATCCTCATCCTTATCCACATTCTCATCCTCATCCTATCCTCATCCTCATCCTATCTAATCCTCATCCTCGTCCTCAAAAACGTCCTATCCTCATCCTCATTCTCGTCCTCATCCTCATCCTTATCCTATCCTCATCATCATCCTCATCCTATCCTCTTCCTCAACCTCATCCTCATCCTCATCCTCGTCCTATCCTAATCGTCATCATCATCCTCATCCTATCTTCATCTTGATCCTCATCCTGATCCTCATCCTCATTCTTATCCTCATCTTCTTCCTATCCTCATCCTCCTCCTCCTCTTATCCTCATCCCCGTCCTCATCCTATCCTCATCCTCATCCCACCCTCATCCTCATCCTCATCCTCATCCTCATTGTCATCCTATACGCATCCTCATCCTTGTCCTCATCCTATCCTCTTCCTCATCCACATCATATCCTCATCCTCATCCACATCAACATCCTATCCTCATCCTCATTCTCGTCCTCATCCTATCCTGATCCTCATCCTCATCCTCATCCTCATTCTTGTCCTCATCCTATTCTCATCCTCATTCTCGCCCTCATCTATCCTCATCCTCGTCCTCATCCTATCCTCGTCCTCATCCATATCTTATTCTCATCCTGATTCTCGTCTTCATCCTCATCCTCATCCTATCCTCATCGTCATCCTGCCTTCATCCACATCCTGATCCTCATCCTCATCCTCATCCTCGTCGTCATCCACATCCTATCCTCATCCTCATTCTCATCCTCATCCTTAGCGTATCCTCATCCTATCCACAGCCTCATCCTCAGCCTTATCCAATCCTCAGCCTAATCGTTATCCTCATCCTCATCCTCAACCTCATCCTCATTCTCATCCAATCCTCATCCTCATCCGCTTCCTCATCCACATCCTATCCTCATCCTCATCC
>NW_017726091.1:0-538 GCF_001865875.1 Lupinus angustifolius
TCATCCACATCCTATCCTCATCCTCATTCTCGTCCTCATCCTATCCTCATCCTCATCCTGTTCCTCATCCTCATCCTCATCCTCATCCTCATCTTATCCTCATCCTCATCCTCATTCTCATCCTCGTCCTCATCCTCCTGCTATCCTCATCCTCAACCTAATCCTCATCCTCATCCTCTTCCTCATCCACATCCTATCCTGATCCTCATTCTCCTCCTCATCCTATCCTCATCCTTATCCACATCCTCATCCTTATCCTCATCCTATCCCCATCCTCATACTCATCCTCATACTCATCCTCATCCTCATCCTATCCTCATCCTCATCCTATCCTCATCCTATCCTAATCGTCATCATCATCCTCATCCTATCTTCATCCTGATCCTCATCCTCATGCTCATCCTCATCCTCATCCTCATTCTTATCCTCATCCTTATGCTCATCCTCATTCTCGTCCTCATCCTATCCTCATCCTCATCCTCCTCCTCATCCTATCCTCATCCTCATTCTCGTCCTCATCCTATCCTCATCCTCATCC
>NW_017726092.1:0-1215 GCF_001865875.1 Lupinus angustifolius
TCCTATCCTCATCCTCATCCTGTTCCTCATCCTCATCCTCATCCTCATCTTATCCTCATCCTCATCCTCATCCTTCCTTCTCGTCCACATCCTCATCCTATCCTCTTCCTCAACCTCATCCTCATCCTCCTGCTATCCTCATCCTCAACCTAATCCTCATCCTCATCATCTTCCTCATCCACATCCTATCCTGATCCTCATTCTCCTCCTCATCTCATCCTCATCCTCATCCTCATCCTCATCCTCATCCTCATCCTCATCCTATCCTCATCCTTGTCCACATCCTAATCCTCATCCTCATCCTCATCCTACCCTCATCCTCATACTCATCCTCATCATCATCCAATCCTCATCCTTATCCTCATACTCATCCTCATCCTCATTCTTATCCTCATCGTTTCTTCATCCTCTTCCTATCCTTATCCTCGTCCTTATCCTCATCCTCCTCCTATCCTCATCCTCGTCCTCATTCGCATCTTATACTCATTCTCGTCCTCATCCTCTTCAACAGGCTCATCCTCATTCAATCCTCAGCGTTTTCCTCAGCCTCATCCTATCCACACTGTAATCCTTATCCTCATCCTCATCCTCCACGTCATCCTCATTCTCATCCAATCCTCATCCTCATCCTCATCCGCTTCCTCATCCACATCCTATCCTCATCCTCATCCCACCCTCATCCACATCCTCATCCACATCCTATCCTCATCCTCATTCTCGTCCTCATCCTATCCTCATCCTCATCCACATCCTATCCTCATCCTCGTCCTCATCCTCATCCTCATCGTTGTCCTCATCCTATCCTCATCCTCATCATCTTCCACATTCTCAGCCTCATCCTATTCTCATCCCCATGCTCATCCTCTCCTCATCCTCATCCTCATCCTCATCCTCATCCTCATCCTCATCCTCATTCTTATCCTCATACTATCTTCATCCTCTTCCTATCCTCATCCTCGTCATCATCTTCATCCTCCTCGTCCTCCTATCCTCATCCTCATCCTCATTCGCATCCTATACTTATCCATATCCTCATCCTATTCCTCATCTTCATCCTCATCCTCATCCTCGCCCTCATCCTCATTCTCATCCTCATCCTATCCTCATCCTCATCCTCCTCCTTATCCTATCCTCATGCTCATTCTCGTCGTCATCCGATCCTCATCCTCATCCTCATCCTCATTCTCGTCCTCATCCTATCCTCATCCTCATCCT
>NW_017726093.1:0-1066 GCF_001865875.1 Lupinus angustifolius
TCATCCTCATCCTATCCTCATCCTCATCCTCATCCTCATCCTCATCCTCATCCTCGTGTTCATCCTATCCTCATCCTCGTCCTCATCCTCTTGATCATCCTCATCCTATCCTCATCCTCAGTCTCGTCCTCATCCAATCCTCATCCTCTTCGTCCTCCTCATCGTCGTCCTCATCCTATCCTCATCCTCATCCTTATCCACATTCTCATCCTCATCCTATCCTCATCCTGATCCTATCTTATCCTCATCCTCATCCTCATTCTCGTCCTCATCCTCATCCTCATCCTATCCTCATCCTCATCCTCATCCTATCCTCTTCCTCAACCTCATCCTCATCCTCATCCTATCCTAATCGTCATCATCATCCTCATCCTATCTTATCCTGATCCTCATCCTCATGATCATCCTCATCCTCATCCTCATTCTTATCCTCATCTTCTTCCTAACCTCATACTCCTCCTCCTCCTATCCTCATCCCTGTCCTCATCCTATCCTCATCCTCATCCTCATCCTCATCCTCATTCTCGTCCTCATCCAATCCTCTTCCTCATCCTCATCCTATCCTCATCCTCATTCTCCTCCTCATCTTATCCTCTTCCTCATGCTCATCCTCATCCTCAGCCTCATCCTCATCCTCATCCTCCTCCTCATCCTATCCTCATCCTCATCCTATCCTCATCCTCTTCCTCATCCTCATCCTCATCCTCCTCGTCATCCTATCATCATCCTCATCCTAATCCTTATCCTCTTCCACAATCTCCTCCTCATCCTAGCGTCATCCACATCCTATCCTCATCCTCACCCTCATCCTCATTCACATCCTCATCATCATCATCCTTATCCTCTTCCTCATCTTCATCCTCATCCTCTTCCTCATCGTCATCCTCATCCTATCCCCATCCTCATGCCATCCTCTTCATCATCCTCATCCTATCCTCATCCTCATCCTCATCCTCATCCTAATCCACTTCCTCATCCTTATCCTATTCTTATCCTCATCCTATCCTCATCCTCGTCCTCATCCTATCCTCATCCTCATCCTCATCCTATCCTCATCCTCATTCTC
>NW_017726094.1:0-443 GCF_001865875.1 Lupinus angustifolius
CTTGAACTTAATTGTGTCCATTTATGTTTATATGCTTCTATTTTTGGGTCAAAATCTATTTCATAACTCTAAAAATTGCATAAAAATTGGTTTTTCTAGAGTCAGCAACCGATTACCCACTTTGAGTAACCGGTTACTCAAACCTGTTGTTTGTCATTTTTAAAAATTTTAAGTTAGAGTAACTGATTACTCTAAGCACGTATTTAAGGGAAAATTGCATTTTTCAGAACTTCACAATTTTTTTTATTATGTTTTTATGTTTGAACATCTGCTTTACTATGTTATGTTATGATTTAAATGTTTGAACATCTATATTATGATATGCACTGTTATTATTGCTATATCAATTGTGCTATATATCATGTATGCTATATATATTGTGCTGGACTCTTGGCTTTTCTACTTTTTGATGAAGTCAAAAGGGGGAGAAAAGTTGGGAGAAT
>NW_017726095.1:0-488 GCF_001865875.1 Lupinus angustifolius
CCTCATCCTCATCCTATCCTTATCCTCATCCTTATTCTCCTCCAAATTCTCATAACTCATCATATCCTCATCCTCATTCTCGTCTTCATCCTATCCTAATCCTCATCCTCATCCTATCCTCCATTCTTGTCCTCGTCCTATCCTCTTCCTCATCCTCATCCTCATCGTCATCCTATCATCTTCCTCATCCTAATCCTCTTCCTCCTCCTCATCCTATCCATATCCTCATCGTCATGCTCATCCTCATTCTCATCCTCATCCTCTTCCTCATTCTTGTCCTCATCCTATCCTCATCCTCATCCTCATCCTCATTCTCGTCCTCTTGCTGGTCCTCATCCTCATCCTCATCCAATGCTCATTCTCATCCTCCATCTCATCCTCATTCTCTTCCTCATCCTTATCCTCATCCTATCCTTATTCTCGTCCTCATCCTATCCTAATCCTCTTCCTCATCCTCGTCCTCATCCTATCCTCGTCCTCATCCTATC
>NW_017726096.1:0-1335 GCF_001865875.1 Lupinus angustifolius
TCATATCCTCATCCTCATCCTCAACCCCATCCTCATCCTATCCTAATCCTCATCCTTATCCTTATCCTCATCCTGTCCTCATCTTGTTCCTCATCCTATCCTCGTCCTCATCCTCATCATATCCTCATCCTCATCCTCATCCTATCCACCTCCTCATCCTCAACCTCATCTTCATCCTACCCTCATCTTCGTCCTACCCTCATCTTCGTCCCCGTCCTCTTCCTTATCCCATCCTCTTCCTCATCCCATCGTCGTCCTCATCCTCATCCTATCCTCATCATCTTCCTCATCGTCATCCTCATACTCATCCTCATCCTCATCCTCATCCTCGACTAACCTCATCCTCATCCTCATCCAATCCTAATCCCATCTTTGTCCTCATCCTCTTCCTCATCCCATCTTCATTTTCACCCTCATCCTATCATCATCCTCATCCTCATCCTATCCACCTCCTCATCCTCATCCTCATCCTAATCCTACCCTCATCTTCGTCCCCATTCTCTTCCTTATCCCATCCTCGTCCTCATCAACTTCCTCATCCCATCGTCGTCCTCATCCTCATCCTCTCCTCATCCTCTACATAATCCTCATCCTCATCCTCATCCTCCTCCTCATCCCATCCTAATCCTCAACCTCATCGTTATTTTCATCCTATCCTCTTCTTCATCCTCATCCTATCCTCATCCTCAACCTCATCCCCATCCTTATCCTATCCTAATCCTCATCGTCATCCTTATCTTCATCCTATCCTCGTCTTCATCCTCATCCTCATCCCATCCTCGTCCTATACGCATCCTCTTACTCATCCTCATCCCCATCCTATCCTCATGCTATCCTCATCCTTATCCTCATCCTCTTCCTCATTTTATCCTCGTCTGCATCCTCTTCATATCCTCACCCTCTTCATCATCCTCTTCCTCATCCCATCCTCCTCCTCATCCTCTTCCTCATCCCATCCTAATCCCATCCTCTTCCTCATCCCATCCTCGTCGTCATGCCATCTTCGTCCTCATCCTATCCTCATCCTCATCCTCATCCTCAACCTCCTGCTCATCCTATCCTCATCCTCTTCCTAATACTCATCCTATCCTCATCCCCATCATAACCTCATGCTATCCTTATCCTCATCCTCTTCCTCATCCTATCCGCATCTACATGCTCTTCATATCCTCATCCTCACCCTCTTCCTCATCCTATCCATTTCCTCATCCTACCCTCATCTTCGTCCCCATCCTCTTCCTCATCCCATGCTCGTCCTCATCCCATCTTCGTCCTCATCCTCATCCTCTCCTCATCCTCTACATAATCCTCATCCTCATCCTCATCCTCCTCCTC
>NW_017726097.1:0-2331 GCF_001865875.1 Lupinus angustifolius
TCATCCTATCTTCGTCCTCATCCTCTTCCTTCCATGACCTCATCATCACCCTCATCCTATCCTCATCCTCATCCTATACTCATCTTCTTCCTCATCCGCATCCTCATCCTATCCTCATCCTCATCCTCATCCTATCCTATTCCTCATTGTCATCCTTATCCTCATCCTCATCCCCATCCTCATCCTTATGCTACCCTCATCTTCGTCCCAATCCTCTTCTTCATCCCATCTCGTCTTCATCATCTTCGTCATCCCATCTTCGTCCTCATCCTCATCCTATCCTAATCCTCTTCCTCATCCTCGTCCTCATCCTATCCTCATCCTCATCCTATCCTCATCCTCATCCCCATCCTCATCCTCATCCCCATCCTCATCCTACCCTCCTCTTCATCATCATCTTCATCCTCTTCCTCATCCTATATCCGTCCTCTTCCTCATCCTCCTACTCATCCTATCATTATACTCACCCTCATCCTCATCCTCTTCTTATCCTCATCCTCATCATCTCCTCATCCTCATCCTCTACCTCATCCTCATCCTATCCTCATCCCCATCCTATCCTCATCCTTATCCTCATCCTCCTCCTCATCTTATCCTCGTCCGCATCCTCTTCATATCCTCATTCTCACCCTCTTCCTCAACCTCTTCCTCATCCTATCCTCGTTCTCAACCTACACTAATATTCGTCCCCATCCTCTTCCTCATCCCATCCTCGTCCTCATCCTTATCCTCATCCTCATCCTCCTCCTCATCCTAATCTCATCCTCATCCTCACCCACATCCTCATCCTATCCTAATCCTCATCCTCATCCTTATCCTCATCCTATCCTCATCCTCTTTCTCATCCTACCCTCATATTCGTCCCCATCATCTTCCTTATCCTCGTCCCCATCCTCTTCCTCATCCCATCCTCATCCTCATCCTCATCCTCATCCTCCTCCTATCCTCATCCTCATCCTCTTCCTCATCATATCCTCAACCTATCCATGTCGTCATCCTCATCCTCATCCTCATCCTCATTCTATCCGTGTCCTCATCCTCACCCTCATCCTATTCTCATCCTCATCCTATCCTCATCCACTTCCTCATCCTCATCCTATCCTCATCCTCATCCTATCGTCATCCTCATTCTCATCCTCACCCTCATCCTCATCCTCTTCTTATCCTCATCCTCATCATCTCCTCATCCTCATCCTCTACCTCATCCTCATCCTATCCTCATCCCCATCCTATCCTCATCCTTATCCTCATCCTCCTCCTCATCTTATCCTCGTCCGCATCCTCTTCATATCCTCATTCTCACCCTCTTCCTCAACCTCTTCCTCATCCTATCCTCGTTCTCAACCTACACTAATATTCGTCCCCATCCTCTTCCTCATCCCATCCTCGTCTTTATCCTCTTCCTCATCCCATCTTCGTCCTCATCCTCATCCTCATCCTATCCTCATCCTCTTCCTCATCCTCATCCTCATCCTCCGCCTCCTCCTTTTCCTCCTCATCCTATCCTGATCCTATCCATGTCCACATCCTCCTCCTCATCCCATCCTAATCCTCAACCTCATCCTTATTTTCATCCTATCCTCTTCTTCATCCTCATCCTATCTTCATCCTCAACCTCATCCCCATCCTTATCCTATCCTAATCCTCATCGTCATCCTTATCTTCATCCTATCCTCTTCCACATCCTATCCTCGTCCTCATCCTCATCCTCATCCCTTCCTCGTCCTATCCACATCCTCTTACTCATCCTCATCCCCATCCTATCCTCATGCTATCCTCGTCCTTATCCTCATCCTCTTCCTCTTTCTATCCTCGTCTGCATCCTCTTCATATCCTCATCCTCACCCTGTTCCTCATCCTGTTCCTCATCCCATCCTCCTCCTCATCCTCTTCCTCATCCCATCCTCATCCCATCCTCTTCCTCATCCCATCCTCGTCGTCATGCCATCTTCGTCCTCATCCTATCCTCATCCTCATCCTCATCCTCAACCTCCTGCTCATCCTATCCTCATCCTCTTCCTAATACTCATCCTATCCTCATCCCCATCATAACCTCATGCTATCCTTATCCTCATCCTCTTCCTCATCCTATCTGCATCTACATCCTCTTCATATCCTCATCCTCACCCTCTTCCTCATCCTATCCTTTTCCTCATCCTACCCTCATCTTCGTCCCCATCCTCTTCCTCATCCCATGCTCGTCCTCATCCCATCTTCGTCCTCATCCTTATCCTCATCCTCCTCCTCATCCAATCCTCATCCTCCACCTCATCCTATCCTCCTCCTCCTCCTCATCCTCATCCTATCCTCATCCTCATCCTCATCCTCATC
>NW_017726098.1:0-3361 GCF_001865875.1 Lupinus angustifolius
ATCCTCATCCTCGTCCTCATCCTATCCTCATCCTCATCCTCATCCTATCCTTATCCTCATCATAACCCTCATCCTACCCTCCTCTTCATCATCATCTTCATCCTCTTCCTCATCCTGTATTCGTCCTCTTCCTCATCCTCCTACTCATCCTATCATCATACTCACCCTCATCCTCATCCCCATCCTCATCCTATCCTCATCCTCATCCTCTTTCTCATCCTATCCTTGTCCTCATCCTCATCATATCCTCATCCTCATCCTCATTCTACTCCTCATCCTATCCTAATCCTCATCCTCATCCTTATCCTCATCCTATCCTCATCCTCTTTCTCATCCTACCCTCATCTTCGTCCCCATCATCTTCCTTATCCTCGTCCCCATCCTCTTCCTCATCCCATCCTCGTCCTCATCCTTATCCTCATCCTCATCCTCCTCCTCATCCTAATCTCATCCTCATCCTCACCCACATCCTCATCCTATCCTAATCCTCATCCTCATCCTTATCCTCATCCTATCCTCATCCTCTTTCTCATCCTACCCTCATCTTCGTCCCCATCATCTTCCTTATCCTCGTCCCCATCCTCTTCCTCATCCCATCCTCGTCTTTATCCTCTTACTCATCCCATCTTTATCCTCATCCTCATCCTCATCCTATCCTCTTCCTCATCCTCATCCTCATCCTCATCCTCCTCCTCCTCCTTTTCCTCCTCATCCTATCCTCATCCTATCCATGTCCACATCCTCATCTTCATCCTATCCTTATCCTCTACTCATTCTATCATCGTCCTCATCCTCACCCTCATCCTATCCTCATCATCGTCCTATCCTCATCCTCATCCTCATCGTTATCCTCTTCCTTTCCTCCTCCTCATCCTATCCTCATCCTCATACTCATCCTATCCTCATTCTCATCCTCGTCCTGATCCTATCCTCATCCTCATCCTCATCCCCATCCTCATCCTACCCTCCTCTTCATCCTTATTCTCATCCTCTTCCTCATCCTATATTTGTCCTATTCCTCATCCTCCTAGTCATCCTCTCCTCATCCTCATCCTCATCCTCATCCCCATCCTCATCCTACCCTCCTCTTCATCGTTATCCTCTTCCTCATCCTCATCCTATCCTCTTCCTCATCCTCCTCCTCCAATTCCTCATCATCCTCATCCTATCCTCATCCTCATTCTATCCTCATCCTCATTTATCACCTCATCCTCATGCTCATCCTCATGCTCATTCTATCCTCGTCCTCATCCTCGTCATATCCTCATCCTCATCCTCATCCTATCATCCTCCTCGTCCTCATCCTCATCCTATCCTCATCCTACGCTCATCTTTTCTTCGTCCTCATCCTCACCATCCTCCTCGTCCTCATCCTCATCCTAATCCTATCCTCATCCTCCCTCATCCCCATCCTCATCCTATTCTAATCCTCATCGTCATCCTTATCTTCATCCTATCCTCTTCCTCATCCTATCCTCGTCCTCATCCTCATCCTATCCTCATCCTCAACCTCATCCCCATCCTCATCCTATTCTAATCCTCATCGTCATCCTTATCTTCATCCTATCCTCTTCCTCATCCTATCCTCGTCCTCATCCTCATCCTATCCTCATCATCATCATCATCATCCTATCCTCATCCTCTTCCTCATCCTCATCCCCATCCTATCCTCATGCTATCCTCATCCTTATCGTCATTCTCTTCCTCATCCTATCCTCGTCTACATCCTCTTCATATCCTCATGCTATCCTATCCTATCCTCATGCTATCCTATCCTTATCCTCATCCTCATCCTCATCCTATCCTCATCCTCATCCCTCACCCTCTTCCTCATCCTACCCTCATCTTCGTCCCCATCCTCTTTCTCATCCCATCCTCGTCCTCATCCCATCTTCGTCCTCATCCTCATCCTATCTTCATCCTCTTGCTCATCCTCATCCTCAACCTCCTCCTCATCCTATCCTCATCCTATCCTCTTCCTCTTCCTCTTCCTCATCCTCATCCTATCCTCATCGCCATCCTAACCTCATGCTATCCTCATTCTTATCCTCATCCTCTTCCTCATCCTATCCCGGTCTACATCCTCTTCATATCCTCATCCTCACCCTCTTCCTCATCCCATCGTCTTCCTCATCCCATCTTCGTCCTCATCCTCATCCTATCCTCATCATCTTCCTTATCCTCATCCTCTTGCTTATCTTATCCTCGTCTGCATCCTCTTCATATCCTCATCCTCATCCTCATCCTATCCTCATCCTCATCCTCATCCTCATCCTATCCTCATCCCCATCCTAACCTAATACTATCCTCATCCTCTTCCTCATCCTATCCTCGTTTGCATCCTCTTCATATCCTCATCCTCACCCGCTTCCTTATCCTATCCTCTTCCTCATCCTACCCCCATCTTCGTCCCCATCCTCCTCCTCATCCCATCTTCGTCCTCAACCTCATCCTATCCTCATCCTCTTCCTCATCCTCATCCTCATCCTATCCTCATCCTCATCCTCATCCTCATCATATCCTCACCCTCATCCTATCCTCATCCTCATCCTATCCTCATCCTCATCCTCATCCTCTGCCTCATCCTCATCCTCCTCCTCATCCTATCCTCCTCCTTATCCTCATCCCCATCATTATCTTATCCTAATCCTCATCCTTATTCTCATCCTCTTCCTCATCCTATCCTCGTCCTCATCCTCATCACATCCTCATCCTCATCATATCGTCATCCTTATCCTCATCCTATCCTCCTCCTCAACCTCTTCCTCATCCTCATCCTCCTCTTCCTCCTCTTCCTCCTCCTATCCTCATCCTCATCCTCCTCCTCCTCCTCCTCCTCATCCTCATCATAATCTCATGCTTTCCATGTCCTTATCCTCATCCTAATCTCATCCTTTCCATGTCCTCATCCTCATCCTCATCTTCATCCTATCCTCATCCTCATCCTCTTCCTCATTCTATCCGTGTCCTCATCCCCACCCTCATCCTATCCTCATCCTCTTCCTCATCCTCATCCTCATCCTCCTCCTCATCCCCATCTCCTCATCCTATCCTCGTCCTCATCCTATCCTCATCCTCTTCCTCATCCTATCCTCGTACTCATCCTCATCATATCCTCATCCTCATCCTATGCTCCTCCTCATCCTCATCCTACCCTCATCTTCGTCCCCATCCTCTTCTTCATTCCATCCTCGTCCTCATCTCATCTTCGTCCTCATCCTCATCCTATCCTCATCTTCTTCCTCATCCTCATCCTCATCTTACTCATCATCCTATCCTCATCCTCATCCTCATCCCCATCCTCATCCTATCCTAATCCTAATCCTCATCCTCATCTTATCCTCATCCTAACCTCATCCTC
>NW_017726099.1:0-2762 GCF_001865875.1 Lupinus angustifolius
TCCTCGTCCTCATCCTCATCCTATCCTCATCATCATCATCATCATCATCCTATCCTCATCCTCTTCCTGATCCTCATCCCCATCCTATCCTCATACTATCCTCATCCTTATCGTCATTCTCTTCCTCATCCTATCCTCGTCTACATCCTCTTCATATCCTCATCCTCAACCTCTTCCTCAACCTCTTCCTCATCCTATCCTCGTCTTCATCCTACCCTCATCTTCGTCCCCATCCTCTTCCTGAGCCCACCCTCGTCCTCATCCTCTTCCTCATCCCATCTTCGTACTCATCCTCATCTAATCCTCATCCTCTTCGTCATCGTCCTCCTCATCCTATCCTCATCCTCATCCCCATCCTCATCCTATCATAATCCTCATCCTCATCCTTATCTTCAACCTATCCTCTTCCTCATCCTATACTCGTCCTCATCCTCATCATATCGTCATCCTCATCCTCCTCCTCTTCCTTCTCATCCTATCCTCATCCTATCCTCATCCTATACATGTCCTCATCCTCATACTCATCTTCATCCTATCCCTATCCTCGTCCTCTTCCTCATTCTATCTCTGTCCTCATCCTCACCGTCATCCTATCCTCGTCCTCGTCATATCCTCATCCTCTTCATCATCCTCATCCGCATCCTGCTCCTCATCCTATCCTCATCCTCATCCCCATCCTCATGTTATCCTAATCCTCATCCTCATCCTCATCCTCTTCGTCATCCTCATCATATCCTGATCCTCATCCTCATCGTATCCTCCTCCTCATCCTCAGCCTCATCATATCCTGATCCTCATCCTCATCCTATGCTCATGCTCATCCTCATCATATCCTCATCCTCTTCCTCATCCTCATCCTATCCTCATCCCCATCCTTTCCTCATGCTATCCTCATCCTTATCCTCATCTTGTCCCCGTCTACATCCCCTTCATATCCTCATCCTCACCCTCTTCCTCAACCTCTTCCTCATCCTATCTTCGTCCTCATCCTACCCTCATATTCGTCCCCATCCTCTTCCTTATCCCATCCTCGTCCTCATCCTCTTCCTCATCCCATCTTCGTACTCATCCTCATCTAATCCTCATCCTCTTCGTCATCGTCCTCCTCATCCTATCCTCTCCTCATCCTCTTCCTCATCCTATCTTCGTCCTCATCCTCGTCCTCCTACTCATCCTATCCTCATCCTCACCCTCATCCTCATCCTCTTCTTATCCTCATCCTCATCCTCATCCTCATCTTATCCTCATCCTCATCCTCTTCCTCATCCTATCTTCGTCCTCATCCTCGTCCTCCTACTCATCCTATCCTCATCCTCACCCTCATCCTCATCCTCTTCTTATCCTCATCCTCATCCTCATCCTCATCTTATCCTCATCCTCATCCTCTTCCTCATCCTATATTCGCCCTCATCCTCATCCTCCTACTCATCCTATCCACCTCCTTATCCTCATCCTCTTCCTCATCCTATCCTCGTCTGCATCCTCTTCATAACCTCATCCTCACCCTCTTCCTCAACCTCTTCCTCATCCTATCCTCGTCTGCATCCTCTTCATAACCTCATCCTCACCCTCTTCCTCAACCTCTTCCTCATCCTATCCTCGTCTGCATCCTCTTCATAACCTCATCCTCACCCTCTTCCTCAACCTCTTCCTCATCCTATCCTCGTCTGCATCCTCTTCATAACCTCATCCTCACCCTCTTCCTCAACCTCTTCCTCATCCTATCCTCGTCTGCATCCTCTTCATAACCTCATCCTCACCCTCTTCCTCAACCTCTTCCTCATCCTATCCTCGTCCTCATCCTCATCCTATCCATATCCTCATCCTCATCCTCATCATCATCTTATCCTTATCCTCTTCCTCATTCTATCCTCGTCCTCACCCTCATCCTCATCCTATCCTCATCCTCATCCTCATCCTATCCTCATCCTCTTCCACAACCTATCCTCATCCTCATCCTCATCCTATCCATGTCCCCATCCTCATCCTCATCTTCATCCTATCCTTATCCTCTTCCTCATTCTATCCTCGTCCTCATCCTCATCCTCACCCTCAGACTCATCCTATCCTCATCCTCGTCCTCATCCTACCCACCTCTTCATCCTCATCCTCTTCCTCATCCTATATTCGTCCTCATCCTCCTCATATCCGTCCTCATCCCCATCCTCATCCTATCGTCGTCCTCATCCTCTTTCTCATCCTATCCTCATCCTCATCCTCATCCTTATCCTCATATCCGTCCTCATCCCCATCCTCATCCTATCGTCGTCCTCATCCTCTTTCTCATCCTATCCTCATCCTCATCCTCATCATCATCCTATCCTTATCCTCTTCCTCATTCTATCCTCGTCCTCACCCTGATCCTCATCCTATCCTGATCCTCATCCTCATCCTAACCTCATGCTATCCTCATCCTCTTCCACAACCTAACCTCGTCCTCATCCTCATCCTATCCATGTCCCCATCCTCATCCTCATCTTCATCCTATCCTTATCCTCTTTCTCATCCTATCCTCATCCTAATCCTCATCCTCTTCCTCATTCTATCCTCGTCCTCATCCTCACCCTCATCCTCATCCTCACCCTCATCCTCATCCTATTCTCATCCTCTTCTGATCATCATCCTCATCCTATCCTAATCCTATCCTCATCCTCATCATATCCTCATCCTCATCCTATCCTCCTCCTCATCCTAATCCACATCCTATCCTTATCATCATCCTCCTCCTCCTCCTCCTCCTCCTCATCCTATCCTCATCCTCA
>NW_017726100.1:0-965 GCF_001865875.1 Lupinus angustifolius
TCCTCATCCTATCCTCGTCCTCATCCTATCCTCATCCTCATCCTATCCTCATCCTCATCCTATCCTCATCCTCATCCCCAACCTCATCCTACCATCCTCATCATCCTCATCCTTTTCCTCATCCTATATTCGTCCTCATCCTGATCCTCCTAGTCATCCTCTCGTCATCCTCATCACCATCCTCATCCTCATCCTTCTCCTCATATCCATCCTCATCCCCATCCTCATCCTATCGTCATCCTCATCCTCTTTCTCATCCTATCCTCATCCTCATCCTATTCTCATCCTCATCCTATTCTCATCCTCATCCTATTCTCATCCTCATCCTATTCTCATCCTCATCCTATTCTCATCCTCATCCTATTCTCATCCTCATCCTATTCTCATCCTCATCCTAACCTCATCCTCATCCTCATCCTAACCTCATGTTATCCTCATCCTCTTCCTCAACCTAGCCTCGTCCTCATCCTCATCCTATCCATATCCTCATCCTCATCATCATCCTATCCTTATCCTCTTCCTCATTCTGTCCTCGTCCTCACCCTCATCCTCATCCTCATCCTCATTCTAACCTCATGCTATCCTCATCCTCTTCCACAACCTATCCTCATCCTCATCCTCATCCTATCCATGTCCCCATCCTCATCCTCATCTTCATCCTATCCTTATCCTCTTCCTCATTCTATCCTCATCCTCATCCTCATCCTCACCCTCATCCTCATCCTATCCTCATCCTCTTCTTATCCTCATCCTCATCCTCATCCTCCTCTACCTCGTCCTCCTCATCCTCCTCCTCATCCTATCCTCATCCTCATCCTAACCTCGTCCTAATCCTCATCCCCATCCTCCTTTTCATCCTCATCCTCTTCCTCATCCTCATCTCCTACTCCTCCTATCCTCATCCTCATCCTCATCCTCATCCTCCTCCAATCCTCATCCCCATCCTCATCCTCATCCTCATCCTC
>NW_017726101.1:0-1558 GCF_001865875.1 Lupinus angustifolius
ATCCTATCCTCATCCTATCCTCATCCTAACCTCATGCTATCCTCATCCTCAACCTCATCCTCAACCAATCCTCGTCCTCAACCTCATCATATCCATGTCCTCATCCTCATCCTCATCTTCATCTTATCCTTATCCTGTTCCTCATTCTATCCTCGTCCTCACCCTCATCCTCATCCTATCCTCATCTTCGTCCTCATCCTCTTCCGCAACCTGTCCTCGTCCTCATCCTCATGCTATCCACGTTCTCATCTTCATCCTAACCTTATCCTCTTCCTCATAATATCCTCGTCCTCATCTTCACCCTCATCCTCATCCTCTTCTTATCCTCATCCTCATCCTCATCCTCATCCTCTCCTCCTCCTCATTCTCATCCTCATCCTATCCTCATCCTCATCCTCATTCTATCCTCATCCTCATCCTATCCTCATCCTACCCTCCTCTTCATCCTCATCTTACCCTCCTCTTCATCCTCATCCTCTTCCTACTCCTATCTTCGTCCTCATCCTCATCCTCATTTTGATCCTCATCCCATCCTAATCCTCATCCACAACCTCATCTTCATCCTCCTCCTCCTCCTCCTCCTCATTCTATCCTCAATCCTCATCCTATCTTCATCCTCTTCCTTATCCTATCATCGTCCTCATCCAATCCATGTCCACATCCTATCCTCCTCCTCATCCTCATCCTATCCTCATCCCCATCCTCATCCTACCCTCCTCTTCATCCTCATCCTATATTCGCCCTCATCCTCATCCTCCAAATCATCCTATCCTCATCGTCATCCTCATCCCCATCCTCATCCTATCGTCATCCTCATCCTATCCTCATCCTCATCCTCATCCACATCCTCATCCTCATCCTCAACCTATCCTTGTCCTCATCCGCATCCGATCCATGTCCTCATCCTCATCCTCATCTTCATCCTATCCTTACCCTCTTCCTCATTCTATCCTCGTCCTCACCGTCATCCTCATCCTATCTTCATCCTCATCCTCATCCTCTTCCACAACCTATCCTCGTGCTCATCCTCATCTTCATCCTATCCTTATCCTGTTCCTCATTCTATCCTTGTCCTCATCCTCATCCTCATCCTCTTCTTATCCTCATCCTCATCCTCATCCTCTCCTCCTCTCCTCCTCCTCATACTCATCCTCATCCTCATCCTAACCTCATCCTCATCCTCATCCTAACCTCATCCTAACCTCATGCTATCCTCATTCTCATCCTCATCCTCTTCCTCAACCTATCCTCGTCCTCATCCTATCCATGTCCTCATCCACATCCTCATCTTCATCCAATCCTTATCCTCTTGCTCATTCTATCCTCGTCCTCACCCTCATCCTCATCCTCATCCTAACCTCATGCTATCCTCTTCCTCTTCCTCAACCTATCTTCGTCGTCATCCTCATCCTATCCATGTCCTCATCTTCATCATATCCTTATCCTCTTCCTCATTTATACTCGTCCTTATCCTCATCCTCACCCTCATCCTCATCCTCTTCTTATCCTCATCCTCATCATCTCCTCATCCTCATCCTCATCCTATCCTCATCCTCTT
>NW_017726102.1:0-327 GCF_001865875.1 Lupinus angustifolius
TGCTCCTCCTCATCCTCATCCTCATCCTCCTCCTCCTCCTCCTCCTATCCTCCTTCTCATCCTAGTCCTATCCTCATCCTAATCCTCATCCTCCTCCTATCCTTTTCCTCATCCCATCTTCGTCCCCACACTTTTCCTCTTCCCATCGTCGTCCTCACCGTCATCCTATCCTCATCCTCATCCTCATCCTATCCTCCTCCTCATCCTCATCCTCATCCTCCTCCTCCAACTCCACATCATATCCTCCTCCTCATCCTATCCTCATCCTCATCCTCATCCTCCTCCTCCTCCTCCTCCTCATCCTCATCCTCATCCTATCCTCATCCT
>NW_017726103.1:0-353 GCF_001865875.1 Lupinus angustifolius
CATCCTATCCTCATCCTCATCCTATCCTCATCCTCCTCCCCATTCTCATCCCCATCCTCATCCTATCCTAATCCTAATCCTCATCCTATCCTCATCCTAATCCTTATCCTAATCCTCATCCTCATCCTATCCTCTTCCTGATCCCATCGTCGTCCTCATCCTATTCCTCCTCCTCATCCTATCATACTCCTAATCTTCATCCTCATCCTCCTCCTCTCCTCATCCTCATCCTCCTCCTCCAATTCCTCATCCTATCCTCATCCTCATCCTATCCTCATCCTTATCCTCATACTCCTCCTCTTCCTCATCCTCATCCTCATCCTCATCCTATCCTTATCCTCATCCTATCTTCA
>NW_017726104.1:0-14882 GCF_001865875.1 Lupinus angustifolius
CCTCCTCATCCTATCCTCATCCTCATCCTCATCCTTTTTCCTTGTCCTATCCTCGTCCTCATCCTCATCCTCTTCCTCATTTTATCCTCATCCTCATCCTCATCCTCATCCCCATCCTATCTTCGTGTTATCCTCATCCTCTTCCTCATCCTCATCCTATCCATGTCCCCTCATTCTATCCTCGTCCTCATCCTCACCCTCATCCTATCCTCATCCTCTTCCTCATCCTAGCCTCGAACTCATCCTCATCATATCCTCATCCTCTTCCTCATCCTCATCCTCATCCTATCCTCCTCCTCATCCTCATCCTATCTTCATCCTCATCATATCCTCCTCCTCATCCTCATCCTATCTTCATCCTCATCATATTATACCAATTAAAACTAGCCAAAATCGGTCATAAGCAGATTTTCAATTCAATCGTACTGGTTATACCGGCCGGTTTTTGTTTAAAATTATTTTTTAATAAAAGAGGCTTAATTTTTACCAAAATTATGTTATGCAAGATTGATCAAAAGCCCAACAATTACCTTTTTTATACGTCTAAAACATGATATATCATCAATTACAAAAGTCTTTGTACAGTCTAAAACAGTCACCTCCTTATTGGTTCAAACGATTTAACTGGGTTATACATGAGTTTGGAATTATCCTATGTGAAATAGATCACTCAGTTCTTGAAGGTGCTCATCATCCAATTGATATAAATCTTGTAGTTTATGTTAATGACATTGTGATTATATGTGATGATCAAGAAGCTACCTAGACTTATAAGAAACACATGTTTAAGAATTTAAAAGAACAAGGACTTGGGGCATTTGTGTTACTTCCTTGGGATTGATGTGGCTCTATCAAAGTCACTTATTGCTCTTTGACATTCTACAAAAGACAACATATAGATTGTAAACCAATTGACACTCAATGGCTCCTAATGTGAAGCATGTACCCTGAAGATGCAAGCATGGATCAATGAATAGATTGTGTATGCAAATATGCATCACATAGATTTTGAAGAAGACAAAGGTTGATAAAAAATAGAGTTTGATAAAGGCAAAGATCGACAACAAGGATTATATATCAAGAACAAGCTTGAAGGGATGAACAAATCAACAAACAACAAAGACAACAACAAAGTAAAGACTCAAGATTCACACAAGATAAAGCATTCAAGAAGATCTAAAGATGTTTGTTTAGAAAGAGTCTAGGCTAGGATGAACCCCAATGGAAGTCTCACAAGCTAAAATCAATCATAACTAAAATGAGACTTACATACATACATACATGATTTACATGCATATGCATACATACATGACCATATGATTTTGATGCATTGAAAAAGAGTTTTAAATCATACATTATTCAAAGTCAGGCATCATGCTTTTACAAAATACGTAGGAGGTTCATATCATATTGAAATATTTTTTGTAAAACCAATAATTGATTAAGAGATATTTTAATCGATTAAGTAGTGAATTCTTAGGAATTTGTTACTGGATTCTTGGGAATTCTTTAATCGATTAAGTTTGTGTTTAATCGATTAAGGGTTGTTACAATTTATGGTTTCTTGTATTTTAAAGAATCGTTAATCGATTAAGATTTAGTGATAATCGATTAACTATAGCAGAAAACTTTCATATCTTTAGAACCCACAAATGAAAAACAGTTTTCACATTGTTCTGAAAATGATAGCTCTTTCACTTTCATATCTTTAGAGAGATTTTTAAATTGTTCTTTTGAAAATGAGAAAAGGGAGAATCTTTAGAAAGATCTCCAAAAGAGCTTCATTGTAAAATCTTTTATAAAAATAAACCTTACATCTCACGTTTTCTGTATTCTAAGTTGTGAGATTTGTAAAGAGGTTCTTAGATTCAAGAAGAGTGATTATTCTACACACATAGGTGCATAATAACTTGAAAGATTTTAGACAAGGCAACAACACATTCTCTTGATGTATTTAGTATCACCATTGAAAGTGATTTGGTTTGGGAAAATCCTAGCTTAGGTAAATGTCTTCACGAGAGCAAAATATCTTGGTTAGAGCTAAACGGAGGCTGGGGCTAGAGTCAAGAAATGTGTGATTATTCGAGTAAGCGAACTGAGTAGTCAAACCAAACTGAGAGGCTCATCGGTTCCAAGAAAGGAGCGTCTTGTTTCTTGTATGGGAAGTTTGATTATAAAAGAATATATAATTTCCATAGTGGAAAAAAATCTCCCAAGATCAGAAGGGGTGGCCTGGATGTAGTTTGCAAGTAGATCTGCAAATGAACTAGGATAAAAGTCGTGGCCCAAGATCAGAAGTTGTTGCTAGGTAAAGTACCGAAACTGAGTATCAGACTATTGCTTACACTACAGATGAGCTCCTAGCTGAAAGCATTTACTTGAGGAATTACAGTTCTTCATAGATGATTAAATGCAATCCCTTCTTTTATGAAAGAACAAAGCAGTTTAAAGTAGATTAGCATTATCCTAGGATAACATTCATGTGTGGCAAGCTGGATGCATACGATGCATATGCTCCAGCTTGAAGGGAGTGTTGAGATATTATTCTAATATAGTTAGATGTGATTTGTATTTATAGTATTTTGTTGTATCTATATCATTATCTATTTCGTAAGATAATTGATCCTAATCATTAAGTTTTAGAGATTGGTTAATCTAAGTTGTATATAAATATTGTACCCAATATTCATTGAATAACAAGTTATTATTCACACACTCTTAAGTCTTCTAAATATGTATTTACCTGAACTTTGATTGAAGCCTTTGTTCTTCTTCTATAACTATATTCATTTCTTGCTGCTAATGCTCTCAACCCTGATTGAATAACTATAGTTGAGGCTTGTAATGATGAATAGTGCATTCTTTCTTTGTGTGCACGCACATGTTTCTGTATTTGGATAGAAGCTGCTTCCCTCCGCATTTGCTCGTAGAGTTTACGTGCAAGTTTTGCTGACATATTAAAGAGGAAAAAAGTAATTCAAGTCAGTTATTAACCTTGACAGTAATGTGTTTTAGAAGATGTGAATTCAGAATACAAGTTGTTTTTGCAAAGATAGGTGACCTCTCCAAGTTTTCTGGATATGAATTGTGGCCTTTCTCTGTGTAATGAACACTTTTCTAGTCAAATATGTCATGATTTGTCTCTGTAAGCGCCTAGCGGCTTTAGATATGATTTCGGCTCGTCGTGCATCTAACTCTGCCATCTGACCGGCTCTGAGAAATACCTTTGTTTTTCCTATCTGATTGAAACATTGGAGGGTAAATGCATCAGAGCTTCTAACAGATAAATTCATGTGAATTTCATGGATAGCCATGCCTTTTGCTTCCATATGACATGTTCTTACATATAAAGACTTACTTGATAGCCTTTTAAGCCCATCTTATCACAGATGGCAATAGATGACTTTTTCTCGTCAGATCTGCTCAGAAAAAAAGTATTAACTGAGTGAAGATCAACATATATACTATAGAACTTGATAATAAGGCATATAGATCTTTGACATTAATTTTTCAAGTGAGTCTTTAATTGATTCTCTTTGATATAAGCTACATAGTAGATCATTCTCATTGTAATTTTCAACTAATGCATCAAATAGTTTAGCAGAACTACAGAACAATGCTTGTATTTGCTCTTCAACACATCAAGGTATGAATGCCATATAACAATAAAGGTAAAGGAAGCAACATGTTATTTTCATTTTCCTGTAAACTAGAATAATGTATACCCGTCGAGGACATCAAGGGCTACCATTCCAAAACGATTTAGAAACTCTTCAAATGTTCTTTTTGTTGGATATCCCGCACAACTAATCCTTATTGCCTCGAGTACTCCCTGTATGGATATCAGTGAAATAGGTGTTGTTGGTCAGAAAATTTTCTCAAGTTTACTGAATAGTCATACATTTCGGAGGCAAGAGTAACAATTTAACTTACCCCACATCTTAACTGGTTTAAGACATTGTTGTTCTCAAAGATTCCTGGCTGCAAAACTGTATTTGGTTTCACACATCTTATGTAATGTGGTTCAGTTGTGCTCAGTGTTTCCATGAGAGATTGTAATTGTTGCTGGATTAAGAGTTGATTCAGAATCAATTCCTGGGTTAAGAGTTTCCCAAAGAAGGTTGGACTAATCCATGATGAAATTCAAATATTTTTACCTTAAACTGTGAACCAATGGAAGAGAATTTTGATTGCTTTGATGTCTCCTCATGTAAAGGAGGGAAAAGATTGGCAACAAAATTGCACTTGGATGCCCATAAAAGAGCTTGATGTTCTGCTACAACATAATCTTTGTTTTTATCGAGAAAATAATCCGCTTGGTATGTGACCTGTTCATCAAAATGGTTTATGACAAGAAATTAGTAGGTTTACTTTCTTAACATGAATGATCAAGAAAAAAGTTTAGAATTTACTCAGCTCACATCTCCAGCATAATGGTTAATAGTGAAATCTGTTTGTGCAAGTTTTGGCTTCCTGAAGCGCTTGTGTGCCTTATATGTCTGGTACATCTTTTGTGCAAAAGTCTCATGAGTTGATTTGGGGAACATGCTGCAGAAAATTTGAATGTAATTAAAATTTCACCTGTTCTTTGGTTTTCACTTCCTGTTTATCCGTTTTTTCATTTAAATCTATTCGGAACTTTTGTCGTAAGAAATTACATACCAGGCTTCATCAAGAAGAGCAATTATGCCCCCAGGTTTCTGCATGCATGCGATTTAAATAATTCGGAATTTCATCTGGTATAGAAAACGGTCTTCCACAAGAAATGGTGTTAAGTAAGTCTATGATTACCTTCTCAATAAGATCAAGAACGTCCTGATTATCAACAAATTCGACGTAACTCCAATTTATTTCCTCCTTTGTGTACACTTCTTGCTCCATCTTGAATACATGCTGTTGAAACAAATGCATTACGATATAACGTATTTGCAGCAATAATGGTGCTTAAATTGTATTTAGAAGTTGTAGCCTTGCCTGATTGAAATGTTGTTGCAACTTCTCATTTGTTAGGTTGATGCATAGTTGCTCGAAACTAGCACGTCAGAAGCAGAATAAGATTATAATATAGAGATGTAAATGTTATCATTCTGATACACAATTACTACTTACCTATTTATTTTGAAGCTTTCAAATCCATAAATGTCAAGGACTCCTATTATGCTTATTGCATTTGAATCTTGACCTATTGAATTGTTAATCTTGTCCACAATCCTGCCAAATTTTTATGAGTGCTGTTAATTCATTTCTTTTTCACATTGCATTAGGCAATAGAAGCAAGGTGGTGCTTGTTTAAACCAGAGTTATCATGTTTTATGACTGGTGTTGGTTATTTTCTCTTTACCAATCAAACAGTTTGGAGTACACAGTCTTTGCCAAAGCATCTCGGCTCAAAGCAGCTGCATCCGGGTCTAATAGTTTTGTAATGTTACCATCGGGAGTAACAATGACACGCTGACAAAGTGAGTCTTGTAGTGATTTCTCATTACACCTGAACATAAACATGCCATGAGACACTAAAAGGAAGCACATGAATTATATGGATTTGAATTTTGAAAGACGGATCGAAGATTTTACATGAGTAACTCTGCAACTGTTCGAAGGTGGAAGAGTGATTTGTCATCTTTTAATTTTGAAGAATCAAATTCTTTACCTTTAACGAAGTTAATGTTTCCGAGGTGGAGGATTGCGGCAACCACACGAAAGATAGCATCCTGTGGATGCAAATTTTATTTGATCAAATGTATGTGTAAAAAGAAATCACTACTGCATTAAAATGTGATGCATTGTGCTAGTACCTGCTCATCTAGATTAATGCCTACAATATCCATTGCATTTCTGGTCTCCAAATATTCTTTTGCATCATCCATATTTGATACTTTATAACAATTTGATTGATTAAGATAGTGAAATTGTCTTGGATCCCCTAACTTGTACTTCTTGATATCCTATTAAGCATCTTTTGAATGTTAGATTTTGTAAAGTAATAACATGTTTCCAATTTATTTCAGGATAATTAAGGAGAGGTTACCTCTGGTGGTGCAGCACAAAGCATGTAAAAGCAATGATAGTTTCTCTCCGGGTCAGAGACCTGACAAACTCGTGACCTTTCAAGCAGATACGTACGGATTGCAGCTCCAGAAATCTTCCCATTCTTGTCAAATTGAATTTCAACAAATTTACCAAAACGACTGCCATAAACTCCAATAATTTCGTAAGATCAACTAAAAGAGGAATTATTATAGAAAATGTGACCTGAGAAACATGTTCATACAATTTTTACCTCGAATTGTTGTTTTTGACAGTTTTGGCATTTCCAAATGCTTCCAACACTGGATTAGACTGAAGAAATGAAAATGTCACTACTTATACCTTATATTGAGTTAACTAAGAAACAATTTGTATTGAAACTCACCTCCAAAACTTGTTGCTCTACAGTTCTTCCTTCTGTATTAGATCTTCCCCCCATGAATGCTAGATATCTCATTAGCATTTTGGTTGTTTCTGTTTTACCAGCTCCACTCTCTCCACTTACCAATATGGACTGACTTCCATTTTCGTTTATCATCGCCCTAATACATTAAGCCGAGTTAACTCTCACATCAATTGTTATCTAGTTAACTTGTGCCAAATCTATTTCTACATTGATCTATACCTGTAACATGTGTCTGCAACAGCAAAAAGGTGAGGACTCAACTCTCCAAATGCTGCACCTTTGTACTGCTCCATCATATGGATGTCATACAAGTGTGGCAATCTTCGAAACGGATTCACCGCAATTAAGATATTCCCTGTATATGTCTGCCCATTTCACTAATAATTGTCAAATTTTGCTACTTTTATATATATATATCACATGTCTTTACAAATTTAGCTACAAGTTGGTTAGCTTGTTATGACTCACATATATCTCATTGAGAGAAAATCGACAGGCGAGATTATACAGGACTCCCGGCTCATGTAGATATGCTAGTTTGGTCATATCATCAACCCCTGCAGGGGGTGCTTCTGTATCTTTCGGATATATACTTGAAATTTCTTTGACCACCTGAAAATGAAGATAATGATAATGTTTAGTTTATATGCTTCTGTACAAGCATTGAAGTTATTAGTATGATGGTATGTGCTGGATGGTGTATTGTTGAGCCTAGGGCAGAATTCTTGTTACACAAGGCCAACCCAGCCAATTGGATCATCATGTGTTTCTTGAACTTTTGTGGTTAGTGAAGAACGGCATAGTATACGAGGATCTCACCTAATGTGGTTTAGGGAGGATAGGTGTACTAGTAAAGGGCGCCCAGTGCACTAAAGTATTTTTATTTTGATGAAAAATGTGACTTGACCATAGTCACCTAATACGTGGTTTACGTGGTACGTTACTCTAACGACAAATATTGGTATGCTCGGGATATTCAGTAGGTTTCTATAGCTCTCTACAATCGTTTCTGGTGCTGCTTCTTTTGGGTTTGAATCAACTTTTCTTTAACCATAGGAAAACTATCCAAGGATAAATTCTTTCTTGTTTGTTGTAGCTCATTTATATAAGGGAGTGTACATTACCAATTATTTTTCTTTTCTTTTACTTAAGTTGTAGGTAATAAAATAACCACGAATTGGTACGAGAAAACCAATTCACAATTCTCTACCAAAATGAGAGAATTGTGTTTGAAAACTTCAAGTATATATTTTAATCTTGCAATAGCATATGATCCAATAAAAAGAATATGCTGCGACTAATACTTATATTTGAATGCCTATGCCTACTCCTTCTAAGTTTGTATGGATGATGAAAATCTTCGCTGGAGCATTAGTGTAAAATTTACACTGATATTATTAGTTAAAATTCTAGGAAGTTTGTTTATATTATAGTTGCGGTTGCGATTGCGGTGACAGTTGTGATTATTGTATTTATGGTTATTGCGGTCATGAGGTTGTGGATTGTGGTAGTAGTGGTATAAATTTTTTGTGATTAACCAAATATTTTTGAATTCAGTGTCATCCAAATGTGGTTTGATCTGATTGTATTGCTTTCCGATGCGGGCGTATCATTATGATTCAGTATCACACCCCATTGCAATGTGATGCGGTTGCGACAATCACTGAAACCACAATATTGTGGCCGCATCACGTAATCCGGTCCACAATTTTAAACAATGATTCCAGCTGTCAATGCTCCCAGGCATTTTATCAAGTTTAATATCCGTTTTTAAAGGCTGACATGCAGTCACGATTTTGCTTTATTTTCATATATATATATATAACATAAGCATTAGTTATAATTTTAACTTAACATAATACTTCAGTTGACTAAACTCTATTAAAAGAAAAAAAGGTTCATTTGATGGTTCACCCTGTAATTATTTTAACAACTTATTTCATTACAATCATTCAGATCCAAACTAGCCATGCTATTCTAATCAAAGATCAAATTTCTACACCTATCTCTGAAAAACATGTGATGTTTAATATCTAATAGTTAACATCTTCAATATGGAGTTATCCTACTAAGTTCTCTAATATTTCACTAAGAAATAACATAGCTTTCACTATTCAAGTTTTATGATCAGGTTACAGAAAACTTACACTTTTCCCATCTATGGTTAAGATTTTTGCTTTTTTGCCATTGATTTCTGCCACCTCACCATGGATCCATGCAATCTCAGGATCTTCCACCCAAACCTGTGATCCAACAATGATGTTCACTGGTGTTCCCTGAACCATTACAAAAGAAAACAAAGTGTTAAATCATTATATGAATGACAGCAAAAAGTTTTTAAGGAGGTCAACAACATTAAAAAAAACATGTTTTTCATAAGCTTACCATGTTGCTAAGTTCTGCTGATCATGAAAATGAGAATGGTGGGTGATAGAATTGAACCAAAAAGAATGGATGTTTATGAATGAGTTGATAGCAGGTAGAGGGTGTTGTTTTTTAAAGAATGTTTGATTTGTTACAAGAGGTTTACAAAGTAGAAAGGAATGTTCAAAAGGAAAACAAAAGCATAAGTAATGACAGGGTGGTAAGTCTTTAAAGCTAAAGTGGTAGCATGCAACTCATTTTAAATTGTGGTTATTGCAGTCATTAGGATTAGGATGTGGAGTATGGTATGAATTATTTTATGAATAAAAAATATTTTTGAAATCGATGCAATTTAATGTAACCCGATACAGTTGTGCTATAGCCTGATGTGGTTACATTGTGATCTGATGCAGTTAAAATGTGGCCCGATGCGACGCATCATTGTAATTCGATGTCGCACCGCAATTGCGGTGTGATACAATTGCGGTGGTCACTACAACCATAATATTGCTCGATACGACGCATCATTGTAATTCGGTGTCACACCGCAATTGCTGTGTGATATGGTTGCGGTGTTCACTGTAACCGTAATATTGTGGCGGCATCACGTGATGCGGTCCGCAATTTGTATCATTGGAACACATGTATGTTTTCTTAGATCTTTTCTCATATGTTATATTGTGCAAATAATAATGAAGTAAAAATAACAAAAATAATGAAGGTTTTAAAATTTTCAATTAACATATTTTTATTGGTGCGAGAAAGCATATTAGATAAGATAGGAGAAAAGAAGTTTATTTTTCTTACCACCCTACCTCTAAAGTCTCATGCACTTTTTTTGGTTCTTTCCACAACAGGTGCTGACTTGGCACCATGAGATTCACTAGAAAAAAAGTATAAGAATGAAGAAAAAAAGTTTCAAATATTAAATTTGTGTTTGCAGCCTGCAACATGATCACACAAGTGGAGCCCATACATGTTGCTTAAGGTATCAGAAGAATGAATCATAATTTGGAATTCTTTTGTTTTTTAGGTATATTATAAGTTTGATTTTAATTATTTTGCTACGGTCTGGTCCATTGTATTATTTGGCATGGTGGTGTGCAGTTAAATGCATAGCTGGTGCTACTTGTCTTTTTCATTATAGTAATTACAATCATAAAGTTCATTTTCACTCATGGTAAAGATTCATTCATTATATATATCATTATCTCATTGATATTCAACTTGAGTGAGGACAGAATAAAAAGTTGGGTAAAAATAAAGACTCAAATGTAACAAACTAGGATTTATATACTACAGACTGAGATAGCAATTAATTACTATTGGAGGGAGTTGGTATATTGGTAGGATAGGCTAAAGAATACTTAGGTACATATCATAATATATTGATATTAATTTCTATTCCAATCATAGATACTTAAGGTCATTATTTCCAAAGCCAAATGTCAATGAGTTGAAGGAAGGCTTTCTTCTTAAAAATGAGCAAATATCTATATCCCAATTTCTGTCTCATATGTTGTATTGAACCAATGATAATAAAGCAAAACCAATATTAATGATGAACATTTAAATTTTTTAATTAATATGACATATTTTCATTGTTACGAGATAATATATGGGACAACATATATTTGTGACTTACAAATGCATTTAAAAAAAAAAGGAAAAGCAGATTGTGAAAGTTGTCCCACACACAAAGGCCAATATGGACCCAAAATTTCCAACATCTATGTAAATCTCCACAATCCAAAAAAACTGTTTTGCCACTATTATAATTTCATCACTTGAAGTTTAACTAACATTCTAAAATCATACACACTATCACCCAAAATTTATTTATGATTTCTTTGTATATATTGAATCATATAAAGGAGGTTATAGATAGCAGAAAGTGCAAGTTTTTCCTTTGTGGGATGGCTGAGGTAGGTGTCATATTTTTCGTAGTTGTATAACATTTTTAGCCATTTTTTTTGAAAAAAGTGATTCATATTCATATTCTTTCAACACCAATTTTTTTTAAATGTTTCTTTACTTTATCTTAAAATACATGATAGCTCCATATTAACTCCCTAAAGTAAATCAAATGTTACCCAACATTGTTAAGATATATTGTACCCAAAAAAATGTCTCAATTTTTTGGCCTTGGGTGTGACCATAAATTCACATGACAAAAGGGGTGCTGTGATGTGGTGGTGGGTCCTTGAAGCATAAGAAAAAGCCTAACACAGCGTGGCTTTCCAACCAAACTTTGTTGATCATTTTTTTCTCCTTTTGTCATTAGTTTAAAGAAATTTGATGATGTGGGTATCATTAATCATCATTACTCTCGTTTATTAAGTGTTTTTCCTTGGTTGGTTTTGTCAAATTTTAACATGTTAGTGTCGCCTATATGACCCTCTTGGAAATTTAGATCTTGATGTACTAAATACTATTATATTGAGGAATAAGTAACTAATGTCTTATATTTTGCTTTATCTGTCAATAAAAACATATCATATCAATTAAAAATGAAAATTTTAATTTTAATTATTATCCTAAGAGACAAGATTTGTAATAACATATCTATATTGTATATTAAGAAGATGCTTCTCTTGCTGGTCATTGGTTCAAAGTAATTTTATTGAAACTCACTTTTTTTGTGTGATTTTGACTGAATTTTCAGCAAAGGTTGTGTACAAAATTCAGAGATGGGGAGAATGGTTTGATAAGTTGGGACAAAGCCCAATTATGTTACTCATGCTTACCATAGATCCATGGAGTTTCTTGATGGATATACTTACCTAAACCACTGTCATCCTCTTGGATTAACTGATGAGAAATTCAACACTAACAATGTAAACTTTAACAGAGTATATATAACGGATAATAATTTCTCCAACTTGCTAGAATTTATAAGGAGTAATATCAAATAATGCAGTAACACACAAGGGACACCAGAATTTTAACGTGGAAAACATTCCCAAAGTGAGAAGTAAAAACCACGGGCACAAGCCAGTTAATCAAGCTCCACTATAATCAAAATAGGAATATAAGAGTATCTCCAAAATACAACACAAAACATGCTCAACAATACGGCATACAACAGAGCAACAAGCTTGAAAATGAGAACAAGAAAAACCAGAAAAAGCCAGTAACACAATAGCTATAACAGCTCGATTTCTACCATCTTGGACGTCGTCTCACCGATCCAACCGTTCAGAATGAATTACTATAAGTTGTGAACCTGCTGTCCAAATTTCAGCCCGATCCAACGGTGAACGAAGACGCAATCATGAATTTATCATGACTGCTCAGAGTTCCTGTGGATTGAGTTTCCTTATCTTCTCTCACACTTTTCAATTGCCTCTTTTTGGATAAATTGTCTGGACCCTCTTGTCACATCTGACCTCTATCTATTAAATTAAGTGGGACAAATTGGTTTTGCTCAAATGGATCTTTCTCCATATAGGAAGGGAGCCCAAACCCAACATATCCTTCCCTCACAACTATGTGGAGAGAATCGTCAAACTGACGATCTCACAATAAGTTTCAAACTTCCACCTTGTTAAGACCTTAGTCATTATATCAGCACCATTATCATTTGTATGAACCTTAGCCAATTCCAACAACCTAGCATCCAAAACACGTATCCAATGATACCTCATATCAATGTGTTTAGACCTAGAATGAAAAGTTGAATTCTTCCGAAGATGAATGACACTTTGACTATCACAAAATAACAAGTATTTATCTTGGACAAAACCAAGCTCCTGCAATAATTTCTTCACCCAAAGAACCTCTTTGCATGCTTCTGTAATGACAATGAACTCTGCCACAGTAATGCACAATGCAACACACTTTTGCAACTTGGATTGCCATGCTACAGCTCCCCCTGCAAACTTAATCAAATAACCTGAAGTAGACTTTATGGAATCAATGTCTCTAGCCATATAAGAATCAGTATAGTCCACAAGAGTAGGTTTATCACCTCCAAAACAAAGCCTCAGACTACTAGTACCACAAAGATACCTCAAAATCCAATTCACATCATTCCAATGCTCTTTCTGATTTGACATAAATCTACTAATTGTACCAACATCATGTGCAATATCTGGTCTTGTACACACCATTGCATACATCAAACTTCTCACAGCAGATGCATAAGGAACTCGTTGCATATCTAATTTTCTAGCTTCATTTGAAGGATATTGTTTAGCACTCAACTTAAAATGAGTAGCAAGAGGAGTGCTTACCGCCTTAGCATTTTCCATCTGGAACTTCTCTAACACTCTCTTAATATAGTGTTCTTATGACTACCAAAGTTTCTTTTCTTGCATATCTCACATGATTCTTATACCAAGAATATGCTTAGAAACTCCAATATCTTTCATGGCAAATGACTTGCCTAGTTGCTTCTTTAACCTGTCAATCATGGAAATATTTTTCCTAACAATAAGCATGTCATCAACACACAATAACAGGATGATAAAATCACCATCAACAAACTTTCTAAAGAAGACACAATGATCAGAAGTAGTCTTCTTGTAGCCTTCCTCACACATAACATACTCAAACTTCTTGTACCATTGTCGTGGAGTCTGCTTCAAACCATATAGACTCTTTCAGCCTACACACATACTCTTATTTCCCTTATATAAAAAAATCATCAGGTTGTTTCATATAAAACTCTTTCTTCAAATCACCATGAAGAAAAACAGTTTTTACATCCATTTGCTCTACCTCCAAATCAAGAGTACCAGCCAAACTCAATACAATTCTAATGGATGAAATCTTCACCACAGGAGAAAAAATCTCACTGAAATCAACACATTTTCCCTGCCTGAAACCTTTAACCACCAATCTAGCTTTATACCTTGGAAATGTAGAATTACTTTCTTGCTTCACCCTATAAATTCACCTATTTTCCAAAACCTTCTTCCCTTTTGGCAATTTGACTAAATCAAAAGTGTGATTATCATGCAAGGACTTCATTTCCTCTTGCATTGCATCCAACCACGTCTTCTTTTCTTTATTCTCCATGGCTTCCTGATAATATTCAGGTTTTCCTCCGTCTGTCACAACAACATAGTCATCAGAAGGGTACGTGGTAGATGGTTTCCTCTGCCTATTAGACATCCGAAGTTGAACTTGAGGTGGTTCAAAAGCATGACCAAGATTCTCATCTTGTGACATCTCATGTTCATCTTCACCAATATCAATGAGAAAATATAAATCATCTCCAAGTTGTTGATCACCAACATAATCATGTTTCGCACCATTTTGAACGTTATTCTCAACTGTGTCCAAATCATGTATATGCATCCAAAATGGATCAATATCACACAATCTACTATCTTCCTCGTGTGTAGTCTTCTTCATCTTATCAATTCTTCAATGGTTTAATCTTCCATGAACTTCATATCACAGCCTCTAACAACCTTTTTCTCAACATGATCATATAACATGTAGCCAAATTCATCTGCACCATAACCGATAAAGATGCATTGCTGTGTCTTCGCATCCAACTTGGACTTTTCATCCTTAGGAACATGCACAAATATTTTGCAACCGAAGACTCGCAAATGATCGTACCTGACATTCTTGCCAAACCAAATCTTGTCTGGCACCTCAGCATTCAGAGCAACTGTAGGACTAAGATTAATAACATGCACTACCGTATACAAAGCCTCATCCCAGAAATGTTTAGGTAATTTTGCTTCAGAAATCATACACCTAACTCTTTCAACCAAAGTTTTGTTCATCCTCTCCACTAAGCCATTAAGTTGAGGAGTCTTAGGAGGAGTCTTTTCATATCTAATACCTTGCTTCTTGCTGTAAATAACAAACAATCCACAATACTCACCATCATTGTCAATACGAATGCATTTTAGCTTCTTGTTAGGATGTCTCTCAACCAAAACATGGAATTGTTTGTACTTTTCAAGCACTTGGTCCTTTGTCTTCAAAGCATAGACCCAAAGCTTCCTTGAACAATCATCAATAAAAGTAACAAAGTAAAGTGCACCACCAAATGACTTTACCTTCAATGGACCACAAACATCAGAATGCACCAATTCAAGCAACTCTGACTTCCTTGAAGGGG
>NW_017726105.1:0-14681 GCF_001865875.1 Lupinus angustifolius
TTCCAGAACCAAAGTGATTATCATAACCACCATCATCAAGCATATGCACAAAGATCAAATTGAAACGAACATTTAGAGCATGTTTAACTTCTCTCAGCAACAACTGCACTCTCATGTTGGTATGCAAACAAATATCACCAATACCAACTACCTTTGACACACCATCATTACTCATCTTCAACACTCCAAAATCAAGGGAAGTGTAAGATGTCAAGAACTTCTTCCTTTGCGTAATATGCAGTGTAGCACCACTATCAATTATCCACATACTCTCATCTGATACAAGATTAACCAAATCACAGTCACGAAGAATAATAAGATCATCACAAATAGCATTAGTAACACGATCATCATCACTATGATTCTTCTCGTTCTGTTTGCTCTTCTTGTCTTTGTTATCCCTTTTCCATTGAAAACAATTCTTCTGTATGTTACATGCTTTATGACAATAGTGACCATTCACATTCTTGTATCTGGAGTTGGACTTACTTCTGCCATTTTCTCTATCACATTTTGATTCCTTTCTATGACTTCTTCCTATATTTTCAGTGACAAACACCTCAGAATGAGATAAAGTACCATGTGCCTTCCTTCTCATCTCCTCATTAAGAATACTTCCTTTTATAATCTCCAAAGAGACAATATCATCGGGGGCTGAATTTGTAATTGAAACTCAAAATGTTTCCCAAGAATCTGGTAGAGTATTCGGTAGCCGTAGTCCAAATACTTCATCATCAAACTTGATACCCATTCTTGATAATTGATCAAGGACCCCTTGAAAATCATTCGAGTGATCTGAAATAGAAGCTTCCTCCTTGTACCTCAAATTCATCAAAGAATTCAACAAGTATAATTTATTATTCCTTGATTTAGAAGCATACAAGGATTCCATTTTCTTCCATAAATATTTTGCATTTTCCTCATTAGCAATGTGATTGTAGACATTGTCTTCTACATATTTCCGAATGAAACCACAAACTTGTTGATATTGAAAACTCCAATCTTCATCAGACTTGGACCCTGACTTCTCAGTAGCAAACACATGAATATGTAAATTCTTCAAAAATAATAAATCTTTCATTTTTCCTTTCCACAAGTGATAGTTAGTTTCATTCAAACATATCATTCTATGTGTATTTGCCTCCATCATTCAAACAAGTCAAATAACCTCAACCCCCAAAGAGCTCTAATACCACTATAATGGGAAATTCAACATAATAACAATGTAAAGTCTAACACATTATATGCATCGGATAATAATTTCCCCAACTGTTATGAGGAGCAATATCAAATAATGCACTAACACACAAGGGACACCAGAATTTTAACGTGGAAAATCTTCCCAAAGTGAGAAGTAAAAACCACGGGCACAAGTCAGTCAATCAAGCTCCACTATAATCAAAATAGGAATACAAGAGTGTCTTCAAAATATAGCACAAAACGTGCTCAACAATACGGCATACAATAGAGCAACAAGCTTGAAAATGAGAACAAGATCCAACCGTTGAGAATGAAGTACTCTAAGTTTTGAACCACTGCGGACGTCGTAACAGCTCGATTTGTACCACTGCGGACGTCGTCTCACCGATCCAACCGTTGAGAATGAAGTACTATAAGTTTTGAACCTGCTATCCAAATTTCAGTCCGACCCAACGGTGAACGAAGATGCAGTCACGAATTTCCCACGGCTGCTCGGAGTTCCTGCAGGTTGAGTTTTCTTATCTTCTCTCACACTTTTCAATTACCTCTTTTTGTATAAATTGTCTACACCCTCTTGCCACATCTTACCCTTATCTATTAGATTAAGTGGGACAAGTGAACTTGTCCAACTGGATCTTTCTCCACATAGGAAGGGTGTCCAAACCTAACAGTATATTAGATCTTATTTCCAAAATTTGAACTAGTCAAAATAAGATTTGATACTTAGATATATGAGAGAGGTTGGTGAGATGAGAAATACTTGCTCACCTAATAAATATAACAGACTATTAGCCAACAAAAGTTGCAAAACATGATAAGTGAGATATACGAGGTGTTGGTCTACTGATGTAAGGTTTCATTAGATTTTAGAACGATAAAAATGTTGAAGATTTAATTCCCAAGAACAACATTTGTTGTCACATTCTCTCAAAGAAATCCTTAGGAAAAGGTAAGGAGATAATTGGTTGTACCAAAAAAATGATGAAAATTAAACCTCTTGTCTCTAAAAAAATGTATTTACAATTGAATCCATCCATTAGTTATAGTTTTTTTATAAACAAAATCCATTAAAATCAGCAAATCAACATAAGGGTACTAATCGAATCAAGAGAAATATTAAGACTTGATGTTTTTAGTAGCTAAAGAAATATAAGTTTTTGAGTCACTGCACCAATTTACAAACACTAGTGAATTAAGTGTTTATTTACCAAAAACCAAGTCCAAGTTTTAGATTGGATCAAATCCATAAGATGCACAAAGCTGACCACTTACTGAGAAAATATTAGATCATTCCTCATAATTCATAAAGACCACACAACGACAAACTACAACATTCTTTACAGATCTAATCTTTTAGCACTAGAATGCTTTATGTCATGAATATGTAACAAATCTAATAATGAAGATGGTACCGGAGAAGTAACCTGAAGCCAAGAGTAAAAACATTTCTAAAGAGAAGCACCAAAATCATATAAGAGAGATAGATGCTCAACATATTTATCATGATTCACACAAATGGTACACTTGATATCTTCAACATTATGAATAACTTGTCTTTTGAATAACTCTACCTTTGTTGGAATTCTTTGTCTAATGAGCTTCCAAACAAAGCAAGAAAATTTTGAAGGCGCGCGATTAATCCAACATTTGTTCAGAAAGTTACATAAAGGCTAGAGACTTTTGTCCACTTGAATGAAATAAGTGGATCTCACAATATACTTTCCAGATACATCTAAGCTCCATTTCCATTAATCCGAACTATTCTTCTTGCAGGAATTAGGCTAAATCACGTCATACAAATTCGTAACTAACAACTCCTCTCTATCAAATAAACTTTGACGTTATTTAACCTCCCAAGACCAAATATCATTAATCCAAGTACCACAATCAGCCAAAGTTGTCCTCTTATTCAAAGCCAACACATAAAGTCTAGAAAATATCTCTTTTAAGCTCTAAATCCCCACCTAAGTATTCAACCAAAATAAAGTATTAGTTTCGTCCTCTAATACCATCCAAATGTTATCATTAAACCATCATCTATGCTCTCCATGAATGGAACCAATGTTGCAAAGATCTTTCCTCCGCAATATACCAGTTATAGTTTTTAACATGTCAACTATGTATGACCATGTGTCATTGATTTGCCATATGTCTACCTCCCATTTAGTGGCTATTTTCTTCATCGTGGAATGGCAAATGAAAATAAAAATTCATGAGTTCACTATGAAAAAACATTTTTTTGAACTAGAATAATTTTAAAATTTTCTTTCATTTAGAAACAACATATCACTTTTCAAAATCAAATTTCAATTTTGTATTATCATTTCAATTTTAGTTATCACTACCTCTTTTCCTATTTAAATGTTCTTTTCAAAACAAAATTGTTCTCATTTATCCGTTCCTTTAGAAAATCAAAACAAAATTATTAATTGTTTTTATATCTATATCCTTACTCATTAATCATAAAATTGATAAATGAAAATAAATAACTATAATTATTACAGAGATAAAGTGGAAATAAATAACTACATTTAATACAATCTTAAAAGATAGTTAAATAGAAAAGATAGTACTTTATAGTTTATATTACTTAAAAATCATAATTATTCAAAAGAAAGAGAGATATATATTTATATTTAAATTGTTATTATGAAATATTTAACAATTTCCAAAAAAAATTATACAGTATATTTTTTAACCTTACAGGAGAATTATTGATTTCGTTTTTTTACATATAATACAATTGATGTATAAATTTTATATTATTTAAAAAAAAATTAAAATTAAAATATTGATAAACACAATAAAAAAGTAAATAAAAATTTAAATGTACAAATTCCTTGCATTGCACAGCTCCGCTGCTACTTATTTATGTAGTACAAAGATGAGATTAAACTAGATAAAATAATCATATGAGGAACAACTTAAAAGGGAAAATTCAATGAATAATAATATGAGATAACTAAATTCAATTTTAAAAATCTTATTATACACAAATATTTTATTTTAAATCTAATACAGCGCAGCAATGCCCAGATACTTCCAAATTATTATACAATTTAAAAATAACTCGGTTCCTTAATTCTATGAAGAATTCAAGTAACCTCAGTAATGGTGCCATGTAGATTGAGCATGCCTTAATCCATAATATTCTATAATCGTACAAAGTTCCCCGTGAATTATAAAAAGTCAAACAAAATAGAATTAATTTAAATTCAACTTACAAATTTTCCATGTTTATATCCTCCAAACTCATTGTGCCCTTCCATCTCCAAATTCAAATTTCCAGCTGTGAATCATAATTCAAAACACATAGGATTATATCTTTTATTTTATTCACTTTGACCAGAATATATTCTTACCCTGAACTTCTAAGTTTTGGGGTATCTCTAAAGTTTAAATATTTTAATATATTCTCTCTCTGGAACCAATCTTTGTGTACACAATAAGTAAAAACCTAGAAGCATCGTGACCCACCACAACACTCACCTTCACATTCACAATATTTTGATCCTTACCCTATATATTCAACCCTATCTCACCCTTACAAATCCCCTTCACTTATTTTTTGTTCATGTTCAATTGTTATGTAGGTATTCTCTAGTTTTCATATATCATGAGCAATATCCCAAAATCTCTCACCGACTCTTCCCTAACCCTTTTCAACCTTGCTATATCTTCTTCTGATCCTTGGCCTTTCTCACTTGTTCTCTTATAACCCTCAAAGAATTATTAATCTCCAATATATATACAACTTTTTTGCTCAAAAGAATACTAGGGTTTGGTATTTTTTGTTCCTATTTAGCTTTCTTGGGTTTTAAGTCATTCCTTGATGAATATGGTGGTTGGTGAAGATCATAATAATCATAATAACCACAAGAACAACCACATGAGTTTTCATCTACATCTTCCTTACATTCATTTTCTTCATAACCATTATGACAAGAAGGATGTCAAGGACATTCCAAAAGGATGTTTAGCCATCTTGGTGGGACAAGGAGAGGAGCAACAAAGGTTTGTGATTCCTGTGATCTACTTCAATCACCCACTTTTCATGCAATTGTTGAAAGAAGCTGAAGAAGAATATGGGTTCGAGCACAAAGGGCCTATTACTATTCCATGCCAAGTGGAAGAGTTTCGCACGGTTCAAGACATGATTGATCGAGAGAATTCTCACCATCATCATCACCACCATCATCATAATTCTCATGTTTGGTGCTTCAAAGTTTGATTCAGTTATTCAAATGAAGAATTACATGCATCTATTTATTATGTACATCCATATTGTTATTTTTATTTTTATTTTGCTCACGTCTATAGAATTGGGTGTCGATGATAATAACGAAAATTGTGGAGCTTGATTTGTATGTTTTCTTTTGGTATGATTTATTTTCGACCAATGACAAATGAAATAAATCATGTTTTGGTGTGATAAATTAATGTCTATTCTTGGTTAGCATCTTTTTCCCTCTCTCTATATCTATAATGTTTGTCTAATGTGAACGAAATAAAGCAATAGCCATTTGTGTGCCAAAATAAATTAAAATAAAAAGCTGTTTCTAATTATTATAACTTTTTTTAGAAAAGAAAGGAGATAGGTGTTTGTGTGTTGGACGTTGCAAGCGTGAAAAACACGGTTGGAATTTGGAACAAAGGGTAGGGTACACTTTTATTTAGTGCGATCTTCCTACTCTACCGTCAAATAATCACATCACTTTATATGCTCACAGTAGTGTAATTCCAATAACACAACTCTACACGTTTCTAAATGTAATGTGTACCTTCCTAAAATAAGTTGATCTCTCACAATTTCTCCACACCATATAACTCTTAGAATCCTTGGAGAAGAGATTTGAGTTGTATGAATTCATTCTCATTGAATTGAATTTCTTACATACAAAGGGCTAACTACTTACTATTTATAGTAAACAGTTAAATAACTTCTCTAATAGATTGCTATAAAGGGAAATAAGAATAAACCAATCTATCCATCAATGAGGATAGCTGAACCGAAAACCAAACAGTGCCTAAGCAAGCTATGAATCATGTACAAGCTATTTACAAGCTTAACAGACCCCTCAAGTTGGGGAGTGGAGAGAACACAAACCCGACTTGGAAATGAATGAGTGAAATGAAGCAGAGGGCAATGGCTTGGTAAAGGCATCAGCTAACTGATTAGAGGAAGCAATGGGAAGAAGATGGATGAGGCCCTGTTGGATCTTCTCCCTTACAACATGGCAATTCACTTCGATATGTTTGGATCTTTCATGAAAAACAGGGTTGTGTGCCAAGTAGATGGCAGACCTGTTATCACAATAAACAAATGCATGATTCAAGAGAGGGATGTACAAATCAGTGAACAAATAGTTGAGCCACTGTATTTCACAAGCAAGACTACCCAAAGCCCTATATTCTGCCTCAGAAGAAGACCTGTTGACTGTGTTCTGCTTCTTGGACTTCAAAGAAATGAGAGATGATCCAAGAAAGATGCAGAAACATGTGATGAATTTCCTAGTATCCAGGCAACATGCCCAATCTGAATCAGAGAAACCAGAAAGTTTAAGAGCAGATGTGGAGAGAAGAACAATCCTTGAGCAGAGGAAGACTTCAAATAGTGAAGGACATTTAGGGCTGCCTTATAGTGTACAACCATAAGCTTACACATAAAAAGGCTAAGTTGTTGAACTGCATAGGCCAAATCAGGTCTGGAAATGGTGAGGTATAGCAGCCTGCCTACAAGCCTTTTGTAGCTAAGAACATCATAAAGTGGCTCACCTTGTTCAAGTTGTAGTTTGAGAGAAGGATCAAAAGGAATCTTAGAAGGCTTGGCAACCAAGCAACCTGAATCCTCAAGAAGAGCCAAAGCATACTTTCTCTAATTTAGGTGAATACCATTTGGTCTTCGAGCAATTTCAAGACCTAAAAAGAACCTGAGTATTCCTAGATCTTTGATCTTAAAAGCCTGGTCAAGAAACTATTTAACTTGCTGGATTTCATCAAGATTATCTCCAGCTAAGACCATGTCATCCACATAAACCAAGATAGCAGTAAAAGAGGAGGAACTGAACTTGGTAAAGAGGGTCTGATCAGCTTGTGAGTGTGAGTAACCCAATGAGATTAAGGCAGAAGATAAAGTAGTGTGTCACTCTCTACTAGTTTGCTTTAATTCATAAAGAGACTTATGGAGTTTACAAACTTGATGAGGATTGTCAAGAGAAAGGCCAGGAGGAGGAGACATATAAACTTCTTCATGCAAATCTCCATGAAGGAAAGCATTATTCACATCAAGTTGTTCCTAGTGCTAAGACTTGATAGCTGCCAAAGCTAAGACAAGTCTGATAGTGGTGATTTTCACCACAGGAGAGAAGGTATCAAAGAAATCCAAAGCTATGGCAACCTTGCCAGGGGGAAGGGAAACCAGTGACCAAGTATTGTTCTGACTTAAGGCTAGCAACTCAGAATCCATAGCCTTTCTCCAATGATCCAACTTAGCAGCTTGTTTATAAGTGGTAGGATCAGGGGCACTAGAAATTGTAAGACAAAATTTCTTATATGTAGGTGAACACTTGGAATAGTCTAGAACGGAGGATAATGGATAGAGAACTTGAGAAGAAGAAGTAGTATTGACATAACTATAAGCAAGAGAACAATGATAATCTTGCAAATAAGTAGGAGTTCTTCTTTGTCTAGAGGATTGCCTAGGAAAAAGAAAAGAAGGAGGAGTTGTGTGTGACTCGAGAAGAGATGTATGAGAATGTGAAGATATGTGAGACTCAACCAGAGGAGTTGTGTTTGACTCAAAAGAAGGAAGTGTGTATGACTCAAGAGAGGATTGACTAGAGAATAGAGGAATAGTGGAAGAAGATGACTCATGTGTAGGTGATGAGTGACTGGATGGAGACATAGGAAAGAAATGTTCATAGAATACAACATCCCTAGACAAGAAAATGTCATGAGAAGATAGATCATAGAGAATGTACCTCTTAGTCCCCTCTCTATATCCTAGGAACATGCATTTTCTAGCCTTTGGGTTTAGTTTACTCCTCCCTGCAGTAAGGGTGCTAGCATAAGCCAAACAACCAAAGTCTTCAATGACTCTAAGCTAGGTAGAGACCCATGAAGTAACTGATATGGACTTGAATTTTGTAATAGAGGGTTAGGTAATCGATTAATAATGTGGACAACATGTTGGATAGAAAATTTTCAAAGGGTATAGGGTAAATGTGCTTGAAAAAAATAGCTCTAGCCACATTGAGAATGTGTTAGTGCTTTCTTTCCACCACACCATTTTGCTTAGGTGTGGCAAGACATGATCTTTGATGCATGATTCCTTTAGAAAAGAAGAAATCATTCATCAAAAATTCAGCCTCATTGTCATTTCTAATGGTTTGTAAGTGAGTGTTAAACTGTTTTTCAATGAGATTGACAAAGGTTACAATATGCTGCCTAGTTTCATTCTTGTGTTTCATTAGAATTACCCAAGTAAATCTTGTAAAATCATCAACCAAAATAAGGAAATAGTTGTGACCAAGAACATAAGAAGTGTGTGTTTGGTAGAGTCACATCAATTATATTTATATATAATTACAATATGTGAGGTCATAACTTGAAGGGGGAAACAAAGTAATTTATGCTTAGAAATAAGTCTTTCATCGCCTACCTCATTCTCTGTTAGGTATTGTTTAAATATATGTTGGATTACTTATCTCTATCGCCAAGTGATTTTGAGATAGAACCTTAACATAATATTAGAGTCACAACCCGAGCCAAAAGATACTTAATCATTCGCCTAGCCATATAGAGTCCTGACATGAGACATGTTGGAAAGTAAGTTTCACATCATCTATCTCTTAAGCATGATTTAAATACATATTTGGTTACTTCTCATATTCTCAATTTGATGTAGGGAGGTTGGTTTCGCATATTGAAGACGAAGTTGCTATTGGGAAAGGATCGACAAGATTTGAGCAAGTTTGGCATCCGATGTTAGAATAATAATTATTATATCTTTCTGGATAGAGAATTGGGCCAATAAAGCATAGTCATTACTTTGATGTGAGGTATAGGCTTTTTAAGCCATTCGAGTCTGTTTCGAGCCCGAAAACAACATTTTAATAATTTTAGGAATTTATGTTTTATTTCTTTTTAGGATTATTTGCATTAGGTCTTCCTTTAGTATTTAAACGCTTTTTGGGACGTGGTTGTTTAATTATTAACTTATTATCTTATCCTTAATAAAAGTTTCAGAGTTTTCTCTTTCTGGTGGATTCCAGAGTTTAAGTGTCAAGTTTGTTGTTTGTAAATTAATATTTTTGTTTTAGGTTTGGCGCTTCTCATTCCCTCGTGATTCTTTTCACATAGAATGGTAACAACTTATCATATTAATGTTTTTTAAAATAAAGTTTCTTTTTAATTTAAGCTAATTACCTAAATAAGCTTATATTACAAATATAAAGATGCATCATTACGAAAGATATTATAAATCTAATTATCTCTTAATACATTTTTTTGTGGCTAAACTAAAAAGAGGACATGCGTGGGGCCCATTGGCAAAGTTTTTTGTCATTGCAGTTCAGCTATTATGTCTTTCTTTTTCTGTTTTGTAATCAAGTGTTGTCGTTTATTTTTTTGGTTTCACATTGGTGGGGCCGGGGTGTGGTTTATATGGTTGTGATTAGAAAATTGGAAGTTGAGTGTAACGTCTGAGACTCTGCTATATGCGTCTCATTATCATCACATTAATATCTTCTATGAGGGAATACATTTTATGTATCGTGTATTATGAACTGCAATTACTTCAAAAAAATATATTTAATTTAAAAGTTTGGTATTAATGATTTTCTTATGATCAATCAAAACTAGTAACAAAATGATATACATTGTGAGACATAAGTATTGCAAGGAATTTAAGTAAAGTTGTTATGCTTTTTTAGCTATGCTTATTAATAAATATTGGTGCTAACATATTAAGAAATTATTAATGAATCCGTTGAGAAGAGACTTGAGATAATTTTTTTTTCAGTTTGATAACTAAAGAAGTTGAGATTGTCCTTTTAAGAAGCAAAATTTTGCTTATATTATTGTTAAATTTGCATAAAAAAATAATAAAGCAGATATTTAACTCATTATTGGTTTTGGGAATGTGGTCACTGGTCGGTGATATTGACTTTGAATCTATTTTCTTTTTTACATTAAGAAATGTCCTAATTTTAAAAACAAATTACAAAAACAAAAATACTCAGGTCGGTCAGTGTTGTGGTTGTAGGCACGCAACCATTTTATTTAAGACGATATATTTGACTATTATTTTAAAAAGAGTTGTCTTTTTTTATTTTTTTCTTGGTAAGAACCTTAAGAGTTAAGATGACATATCGACAACTAATCTTTGATTTAGAAAATTAAATTATACTTCAACCTCAATTTTTTATACTAGTATTATTTTGTATTAATAAATATATTTTCTTTATTATAATTTTTTAAAATCTGAACCGACACTCAAGTGTTTCTACTTTGTTTTTCAAACTAATTTTATTGATTCTCAAAGAATTTGATCTCTATCACGTTAATCATTGGGTATGAAGAAACTTTTATCATTAAAGGGAAATAAAAAAAAAGGTGGGGAATGACATATTTACGTTAATATTTATGAATAGTCAGAGTCAAGATTTATACATAATTATTATATCATTTATCATTAATTTGATTTACTCTTTTTAAAGAATCAATAATAATTAAATATGAATAATATAATGATAGTATATAAATTCCATATGATATATGAGTGGATACATTTTTTCATATTCACATTCTATCATTTATGAGTTATGATAGTACATAAACCTACCAGATTGTATAATATCTGGAACATTAATTGAACAAGTCCATCTTTGCTGGCCAATTCCAATCTTGATTTTACTGCAGTTACCGTATCTTTTTCTCTTGTTCCGTTTGGAGCATCCACACCTTCTGATTTATGTCTTTATTTTTAATTCAAAGGTCAATTAGCTCCTTCCACTTATACTACACTTGGGCATATAATAGCAAATACATTATAGAGGTAAGATTGTGCTTAAAACATGTATATGGCAAGATACAATATAATATATGAGTGAGTATGGGTCGAGTAATACTTGTTCCATATATGTAGATATGATGAAAAAAATTAGAGAATCAATGATACTTTTGATGAAAGAGATATTATTACTTTGTATACAAGTGAATAGGTATACATGCAAACATAACGAATGGATAACCATGGGATGGGTCGCATTATGTTTACCCCTAGGCATGGCAACAACGCAGATTGAGGCCGAGTTTGTGCTTAACCAATCCCAAAATTTCAAATCATAACCCGAATTCAGCAGGGTTGAAAACAATATTTCCATTTTTAACCCCATCAAGTTTTAGATAAACTGAACTCAATGGGAACTCGCCTCAAACATATACTATTCATGAGGCTATAGCCTAAATTAGAGAAGTATTCTTTTTTCACACTCACATGGAGTTGCAATTTTGTAATTTTACATATGACAATCGGTTCGGGACAAGATTGGGATAGGGTATCAGCTGTACCAAACTCGAAAGTTGAACTCGGTTAAAACTCGCACCCAGTCATGACGGGTTTTCCCCGTTAAATTCGGGTTGGATTCATATGGTATCCAATGGTTCGCTTTTTATTGTCATCCCTATTAGTCTCTTACTCAATCTTGAATATTGTCTCAGTCTAACTTTTGAACGTGAACCCAATCCTAAACTCGATGAAACTCAACCATATCCAAACCTGATGCCAAACCAAGTGAGCTAGTAGGGTAGAGTCGGATCTTACTCGTCCCTAATACAATATAGTAACTTGAGTTTGGTCCGTTTAAAAAATAATTAAAGGTTATACATGACCTATTTAAAAGTTTTGTGTGACTTATTACTAAATTTCAGGTTTCTTGTGCTATAAGGTTCTTAAATAGACCAAATTGTTTGCCTTTAAATATACTAACAAACTTAATTTTAATTAGGTTTATCTAATACTAATAATTAAATTATATTTTGTATACCTTCTTTATATTTAAATTTCATATATAATAAAATTAGTTTTATCAAATTATAATAATATAAATATAAATATATGATATAATTAAATAGATATATTAGGTTTAACAATTATTTTAGATGACATAAAGTGTGTTCTCATAAGCTAAATAATTTTTTAAACAAAATTCGAGTCTGAGTCTTTAAGAGATAAAGTCTTCTCCGGTTTATTTTTGTGTTTACAATACTAAAAAATAAACCATTCCTACTCAAACTAATCAATGTCATTTAGTTGCTACTTAATTTAATCATCTTAGACCTCCATACAGAAAAAAGTTTAGTTGGGTAATATTTTAATTTGTAATTATTTAATTTGCAGTTCTCCATCATCACAAAGTTACCAAGTTCCTAAAATGTATAGAAATTTATGATGGTAAAGATTGATCCAATAATAACTAATAAAATAAACAAAATTGACTAAATCCTAGATAATATAATAGTATATCAATCTTACTGCATCTAACACGTCCCCTCAAGATAAAGCTTAGTAAATTTTAAGTAGTTACAAATAATTCATTTCAAAATAAAAATAATAAAATAAGTATATGAGCTCCATAAAAATTGTTGAAAGATGATGTAAACTGTAAAATCTGCATATATAATCAACATCGGAATGATTATCGATGTGAGAAGCATTCACAACTAATAAAATTCACCACTGTGACAAAAACGCCCATCAAAGTGATCATCGGTGAAAAGAGAAAATAAGTTATTATCAACATGATTCTTCAATGGAAGTAAAGGCATCACCGGAATGAACGTTTGTAGAAATGAAACACCTTGGTATAATCATCATCAGAATGATCGTTGATGAGAAAAGAAATCAACATCTATCTATTTACTATTTAACAAAAAAAAACCTCCATCACATACATGTGTCATCACCTCCTTTAATTGCCACATGTCACACTCACAACAAAAGTTTTCTCACTCAAAGAATTCTACCACCTCTAATACACTCCACTACACCATAACATTTGTTATTATCTCTTTATACATCTATTTATCATTTATTCTTCTTCTTTCTTCCATATTTTTTCTCTCTCATTTTATTACTAATTAGAGAACATCATCTCTCTTTCACTCCTTCATTTCATTACTCTACTTTTCTTCAACCATTTTTCTCTCTTCTTGGTTTATATCATTCTTCCATTTCAAAATTTCTTATTTTAAAATCATTTTATGCATGTAGATCTATTCATTGATTTTTTTCTTTGAAGATGTTGTATTAAAATCTTTTTTATTTTATTTTGTAGATATGTTATTATTGTTGGATAACTAGAGGAGTGAGATGTCTCTAATGACAAGGGCATTGATGATAGTTCTATTTGATCTGGTGTCTCGTATTGTTTATTCACTCTTGAAGCATCATTGCAGATTAGTTTTTCTATATCTCTTTGTTGTTTCTTTATTTGTTTATCAATTTTTCTATTCAAAATAATCATTATTGTAATGTTGAAAATGACATGAACAGTGACGAGATCGTAAAAAGTAAGAAAAAAGTAAATAATCTCTGACACTTTGGTATTTTCATCATTTCTCCTTAATTTTCTAAAAAAATTGTTAAAATGTCATTTTGCTACCTAATCTTGAGCAAAAGTAGCATAATATTGATTCTATGTTTTTTATTTTTGTTTTGTATTGTGGTTCATCTATTTTGTTGTATAACATGAATTATGTTACTTATGTTATGATTCATTCTTTCATTCTTCATCACACAATCTTTCATTCTTCATTACACAAATAGATAAATATAATGAAAATTCAGGTTATGATTCATCAAATTTTACCCTCATTCACCAATAGGAATGTGGCTTCCTACTTTCTTATTCATTCATTCTATTTCATTCCATAATTTAATCTTATGTTTGTCATTTGTCGTCTTATAGTAATATTGATAATAATTTTATTGATTATAAACTTAAATGTTATGATTATATTTAACTTAATGTTTGAAATAATTTTGATAATAATTATGTAACAATATATTGATATTAATGTAATATTTATGAGCAAAATTTGATTTCATTCATTGTAATTTAAATATGAATAAATGGACAATAAATTAATTTGATTCTAAGAAATTTGCAAGTGAGAATTAATGCATCATTGAAGATTTGTAACAAATAAAAAAATTATTATTATCATTTTGTGTTGAACAATATGAATGTGGTTTTACATTCGTTCATTCCCTTTCTTATTCATTCATTGTGTTTCATTGCATAACTTAATGATAATAATTCAATTGATTATGATCTTGAATGATATTGTTATTTTTTAGTTAAAATGATTATATTTCACTTAATATTTGAAATAATTTTGATAATAATTGTGTAACGATATTGAATATTAATGTAATATTTATGAGCAAAATTTGATTTCATTCATTGTAATTTAAA
>NW_017726106.1:0-885 GCF_001865875.1 Lupinus angustifolius
ACAAAATAATAATAATTAGGATCATTTTGTATTGAACAATAGGAATGTGACTTTACATTTGTCATTCCTTTCCTTATTCATTCACTGTGTTTTATCTCATAATTTAATCTTATGTTTTCCATTTGTCTTCTTATTGTAATAATAATAATAATAATTTGATATGATTATCTTTCAGTTAAAATTTGAAATAATTTTGTTAATAATTGTGTAATGATACATGATTATTAATGTAAAATTTATTAGCAAAATTCGATTTCATTCATTGCAATTTAAATATGAATAAATGCACAATAACTCAATTTAATATTCTAAGAAAGTTGCAAGTGATGATTAATATAGAGTTAAGATTTGGAACAAAGAAAAAATAATTGAGATCGTTTTGTTTATTTTTCTCACTTAACTCTGTAAATATATTCACCTACATTTTTTACTATGCAAATGCACCGGTAACATGTGCACTCTTTTATTCTATAATTTAATCTTATGTTTGTCATTTGTTGTCTTATAATTGATAATAATTTTAATTGATTAAAAACTTAAATGTTATGAATATATTTCAGTTAAAACTTAAAATAATTTTGATAATAATTGTGTAATAATATATTAATGTCATAGTTATGAGCATAATCTGATTTCATTGATTCTTCTTAACTCCTCTGTCCTCATTCTTATCAATTACATCTCAAATTGTCGAAAGTCTCTCATTTCATTCATTCTTCTTAAACATAAGATTATATATATATATATATATATATATATATATGGAGCTACGAACCATACATGATAGGTTATAAGGTCGGATTTACTATTCTCACAATTTTTATATGAGAATTGTTCTCATTGAGTAGCTCCCTATATATATAAAATCTTAAATAAAATACACAT